>NW_026059142.1:0-11580 GCF_023721935.1 Panthera uncia | reverse complement strand
GCTGTGTCTGCTGCTCTGCTCAAGCTCAGGACACGCTAACTCATGGAGTTGTCCCCGTGCCTCGTGGAGTAGACACACACACCCAAGCAGACACAGACACACGTATGCACGGACACACGCATGCACTCACACAGATGCACATGCAAACGCATGCACACACACATGCATTCACACACACAGACACACAGGCATACACACATGCACACAGAAACATGTACGTGCAGACACACACGTGCACTTATACACACATGCACAGACACACATGCACCAACATATAGACACACATGTACATACCAACACACACCTGTACACACACAGGCACACATGCATGCACATGTAGGCACATGCACACGCACATGCAAACAGACGCATGCACACAGAAACATGTACATACCGACACACGCATTCACTTGTACACACCTGCACACACAGACACACATGCACTAACATACAGGCACACGTGTACACACCAAGACATGCATATACTCACACACATGCACATGCAGACACACACATGCACAGGCACATGTACGCACAGACGTACGTGCATGCACTTATACACGGACACGTGTACACACCAACACACGCAAGCACTCACACACATGCTCATGCAGGCACACACATAACTCACAGATGCAGAGAGATGCATGGTTGCACACAGACGCATATACACACAGACACACGCATTAACTCATACACACGCATACACAAACGAACTCACCCATACACAAGCAGACACGTGTACACGTGCATGTACTTATACACACCTGCACACAGATGCACACGTGCATGCATTAACATACACACGTGAACACACCAACACACACATGCACCCACACACATGCACATGCAGGCACACATACACACACGTGCCCTTTTCCCAACACCCTCCAATGAAGTCGTGCTGCATGTCAGTACTTCTCGTGTCCCTACAACAGAGGCCACGGTCTGCCCGCGTGGCCGCCAGCCATGATGCAGCCCAACCCCCAGGGTGCCACAGGCCAATGCTGCCGTCACAGGAGGGCCAGCGCACTCTGGAGCTGAGCGTCCCCCTGCCTGGCTCATTAGGGCTACGAGTCTTACCGAGCTCGTGGGATGCGGGGACAGCGCCGTCCCCACAAAGAACAACTGTCACCAATCACTTTCCCCGCTCCCGCCCCCTGGGAAGGGGGCCCTCTCATAAATTAAAGAGCTGGCGCTAGTCTCCAGACTGTTTTCATTATTGGCTTAATTTGTCTTCCCTGATACAGATATAAATATTTTACGTCCCGTCGCCTAGAGATTTGGTTATGACAATCGCTCCTGCTCCCTGCGCACCCACAGAAACACCTGAGTGGGAGAATCCGCCCCCCACCTAGCGTGCCAGACCGCTGGCCACCTCTGCAGGACGAGGGTCTGGGTGAGGGACAGAGCCGTCAGGGGGCAGCTGTGAGAAGGTGACACAACACGGGGACCCTTACTCAACAACTCAGAGCCGCCCCAGGGAGGTGGGCACTGAGCAGGGGGTCCCCGTCTCTGAGCCTGTGCCCTGAGGGATATCACGGACTTGATGCCTTAGGCACCAGCCTCAGAGGTGAACCTGACAAGGAAATTTAAAAGTGAGTAATTAAAACCCAAGAGAGAGCCCCACGTGGCCTGTGCCACCCCTGAGGAGCCCTAACAATCCCATCCAATACCCTGCAAGTGCGGGCTCTAATTCTCGCTCAGGAGTTAAAAGCGTCCTGACCTGTCAGGGCAGCGCCTTGGCGCTGGGAAGTCTCAAGGACACATGACGAGAGCCTACGGGCATTCATAAAAGACTTCCGGGAAGGCGCTGGAAATACGACTGTGTAAATAACTCTATAGCTTTTCTGTATAGTAGCAATAATCCGTGAGGGGAAAATCCCGGCACCTTCCATTCCAGCAGCAGAAGGTATACGTTTTTACACGACTGAGAGGCTTATTTGTAAGAAAGCTGTAAAACTTTACCGAGGCACAGGAGGAAAAGGAGAGATATGCGTGTGTGTACAGGAACCATGTCCTACAGCGGTGCCCAGCCTGGTCCCCAGGCCCTGTGAATGTGTCACCTTACACGGCAAAAGCGAATGATGGTGACCTGGGGGCACGGGCCTGGGCTGTCTCTGGCTGACGTCATGACCAGGGTCCTCAGGACCCGGACGCAGGAGGGCCAGAGAGCAGCAGGGAGCTGGGCCCCGCCGGCCTGGTGGGGAGCGAGGGGCCACGACCCGGGGTGGGGGGCGTGGAAGGCAAGGGACCCGCTCCCTGGGGCCCCAGGAGGAACCAGCCCTGCCCACCGCTCAGGTCGGCCTCCTGAACCCTAAGTTACTTCAAACCCCTACATTTGTAGTAATTTGTTACAGCAGCGACAGGGAAAAATATACGTTTTAAAGGAAAAGAAGGAAAAAGAAAAACACATATAACTGAGTTTGTTCCAAAGTTACGTATAAGTTTAGCCTATTTCAGTCAAAACCCAAGCTAGTTTTCATGGAATATGACAGCGTAACTATACATCGTCCTAAATAAACGGGACGGTTACGAAGACTGACCCGTGAGAAGGGCCAGAAGGTGCTGGCACCCGTGTCACCAGCTGTGTACACAGCGTGGCCGCCGCAGGACCTGGTGGCCGCCCCAAGACAAGCTCATCTGAGTGTCACGGTCGCATGCGTCACATGCTATTTGGCATTAAGACAGATGCCATTTTTCCCGTGAAATCAGTGAAAATGTGAAAAAACAAAACTGTGCATTTGCTGGCGCACCGAGTCCTGAGGAAGTGGGGTCTGTGGCGCCTGGGACGGGGGCACTGCCGGCTTCCTCGGGGGGCCTCTGGCCGGTGAGCAGGGGTCAGGAGGCTGGGCTCCAGGACAGGGTCAGCAGCCCCAGAAGGCCCCGGAAGGCCCCACAACCTTGGGGCGGCCGAACTGGGGTCTGACGTGAGTGGGGCAGCGAGAGGGAGCGAGAAGGTCACGGTGACACTGGCAGCCTTGTCTGCAGGTCTGGGGAGACAGAACCCAGTGCAGGGGCAGCCCAGGGCAGGCAGCGGCCCCCAGGGGACACGTGTGGGAGGTGGGCTGTGTGGTAGGTGGGTCTGGGAACTCTGTGCACCTGCCCAGAGGGGCTGCGGGGCTGGGGGGGGGGGGTGCAGGGAGCGTGGGGCCAGACGAGGCCGGACCGGCCTGTCACAGCGTCACCCTCACCCTCGGCGGGGCACAGGCCTGCCCGCCGCCTGCACCCACAGGACGTTTGAGCCTTTTCTGGGAGAAGATGGTGACCCTGCTCTTCAGCCTCAAGGGTTTAAGCAGAAGTAAAAGCAGCCTAATTACTTTTTAAAAATTCCGTTGATGCTTTTGTATTCAAATGTTACCCAGAGAGAGTGAGCTGGATCACTGCTATGCAAATGAGGCTGTGCCCCGGAAGGGAGGGCGCCGTCCTGGGCACCGACACCCTCCTCCCTGCTCACCCGCCTCCGCAGTTTCCAGTGGACACTTGAGAGCAGTGGAGGCCCCGGGGCTGGTTCGGTGGCACCGTCCCCGCGGGGGTTCACGGCTTGCACGACACCGCGGTCCCCGGAGCCCGTCGGCTGTGCAGGCCCCACTCTGAGGGCTCAGCGGCCGGTGTCCCGTCACCCCCAGGCCACCGAGTCACGAACACCCGAGTCTCGGCCGCAGGTCGACCACCGCCCGCACCCGAGTGGCGGCCAGGCCAGAGCCTGGGATCTTGGCCACTATTCCACACACAAAGGACCCAACAGGGCCCTGCCCACGTGAGCCTCCTGCTGGACAGCCCGTGGCACACACACACCCCCACCTTGCTGCACCTGACAGGTGAGGGGACGGCCATTCCACAAGTACCCCATGCAGCCTCTCAGCTGTCAGGGGTGTGGGACATCTGGCGGGACGCGTGGTGGCCTGTGGCGCTACGGGCTGGGGGTGGCGCTCCGCTGGCAGGTGGCCTCCCATCTCCGCAGTCGGGCCGGGTGCGCGGAAGCCTTTGTCTTTGTCGAGTAAGGAGCAGACACCTGGGCAACCGTACAGGCAGGGACGACACCAGAAGACATCTTG
The DNA here is from genome assembly GCF_023721935.1 of Panthera uncia. Classification (NCBI taxonomy): domain Eukaryota; kingdom Metazoa; phylum Chordata; class Mammalia; order Carnivora; family Felidae; genus Panthera; species Panthera uncia. Next base: position 7,522 of record NW_026059142.1, on the reverse strand, counting down.
ACTCACATGTGAGGTGCAGGTGCCGAGGCAGAGGGAAGACACAGGAGCCGAGTGGCCCTGGGGGACGGGGGAAGTGGGGTGTGGCCACAGGAGCCGAGGAGCAAACACCCTTGGGGCAAACAAACAGAGGCAACAAAAGCTGTCTCGTTCACTCTAAAAGCAGGACAGGCTCCAACCAAAATGGGCGGGGGCAGGGCCAGTCTCCCCACCCCAGGCCCGGTTGGCAAAACCCCAGGTCGAGGCTGGGACGAGGGGGCCTGGGCTTCCTTGTCCAGCACACAGCGCGTGTGTCCTGCCTTCGTGCTGTGAACACTTAGCACACCCCAACCAAGTACGAGGTTAGCTGTGGGCCTGTCATAAACGTTGTCATAAACGGCCCTTACCGGGCGAGGCACTTCTCTACCACTCATACGTCGTGGGATGGTTTCATCATTAAAGGGTGTCGGATTTTGTCAAAAGATTTTTCTCTTCAACTGAGAGGATCGTGTGGTTTTCTCCTTTACTCCATTACTACTAGATGCACTGCAGGGACTGATTCTCTGATGTTAGCCAAGCCTTGTGCCTCTGAGACAAATCTCACTCGGTCATGGTGAACAGTCCTTTCTTCTCTCTCTACTCCATTTGCTGCTGTTTTGCAGATGAGTTTCGTCTTTACGTTCGTGGTAGGCATCAGTCTGTAGTTTTCCCGTAAGGCTCTGGCTTGGCCGCGGAGGTAAGACTGACATCAGAGTCGGGCTAGGCTCCCTCTTCGATAGCTTTGGAAGAGTTTGTGAAGGATTTGTGTTAATGCTTCTCTAAGCATTTTTGTAGAATTCACCAGCAAATCCAGCTCCCATCTGGGGACGTATGTTCACTGCCCTCTTGCTGTCTTCACTTGTCATAGGTCTATTTTCACTTTCATTGTCTTTGTGAGTCAGTTTTGGTCTAGCTCTTCCCAGGAATTTGTCCATTTCCTCTAAGTTGTGTAACTAATTGCCACACAACCGCTCAAAATATTCCCTTTTAATCCTTTTTATTTCTGTAAGGTCGGTAGCATCGCCCCCTCTTTCGTTCCTGATGTTAGTAATCTCAGTCTTCAGTCTCTGTTTTGTCAGCTTTGTTGGTGTTCACAAAGAACCGGTTTGGGGTTTTGTCTATTTTCCTCTACCATTTTTTCTATTCTACGTTGTATTTACTTCCACTCTTCTCAGAATTCTCTCTTCCCTTCTGCTTGCTCTACATTTAGTTTGCTCTCTTTATTCTACTCTCTGAAGGTGGAAGCTGAGGTTATTAACCGGAAATCTTTTCTAACGTTTGTGTTCATGGCCACAGACTTCCCTCTGAGCACTACATAAGTTGCACCCAGTAGGTTTATGTACATTAATGTTTTCACTTCCACTCATCTCAAAGTATTTCCTAATCTCCTTGCAGTGTCTTCTTTGGCCCAGTGGCTACTTAAGAGTGTGTTGTGGAATGTGCGTGTACTTGTGGTTTCCCAAATTTCCTTCCCCTGCTGATTTCTAGTTCTGTCCCAATATCATCAGAGAAGAGACTCCGTATCATTGCAGATTCTTCAGCACATGCTGACTTACCCTGGCCCAAACATATGGGCCACCCAGGACAACGTCCCATGCGTCCTGCTGCCAGCTGGAGCATCCTGAGGTGGCCTCTTGGGTCCAGCTCACAGATGGCATTGTTTGCCCCTTCTCTTTCCTTCTGTACCTTCTGTCTAGTTTTCTGTCCACTACTGAAAGTGTGGCACTCGAGCCCCCACCTGTTGTTTGTTGATTGTCTCTCTCCCTTCGTTTCTAAGTTCAGGATGAGCTCGTCTCAAGATCCTTAACTACGTCCACAAATAAGGCCTTATTCCAAATAAGGTCACATTCACAGATTCCCGGGTACCCGGTGGGCATACCTCTGGGGCGGGCAGTATGCCACCCATTCCGCAGGGACAACGAGCTAACCGCGCAAAAAGCCAGGATCTCGCCTGTTGTGCAGCTCTGGGAGACGACAGGAGCCCCTCGAGGCTCTCCTGACCGCATGTCTCGGCTCCACCCACCAGAGCCCTGGCAACAGGAGGCCCACAAGGGACGCTTCCTTCTGTGTTTGTGTGCCGGTACACGCTCTCACCTGAGCTGTTGCACAGGTACAAGGCCGGGCCGGGGGACATATCTGCGGCCTCAGGGCCGCCACCTTCAACACCGGAGCGATGACAGTCCCCCCTATTGGGCAACACTGACCCCCGCCCTTGCCCACCAGGTGAGGACCAGCTTTTCCAGTGGGCCAGGGAACCCGCTGGGCCCTGGCAGGCACTTCTGTGAGCACTGGGGGATCACATCCAGGGAACTTTGGGGAAGAAAGCTTCTTTGGAAGTTTCCCCTTTCCTGGTCTCACCCTCCAAAGGCTTAGCCATCAGCACTAAGGGTGGAGGAGTCCCAGAGATCGGGGGCTTGCCCCAGAGCCCCTGCCCCCATCACGGTGCAGCTGTATCTCCCTGAGAGCACGATGGGGGTGCGGCCGCCCAGCTCACGCCGGCAATACCGGGCCGGAACCACCAGAGCCTCCCGCCACGCGGCCGCCTGCCCTCCCCGTGCTGCCGCTGGCAGACATGACAGCCAGCCATGGGAAATGGCCAGATTTGACTTCCTCTCTCACCTCGGTTTCCATTCCAGTTTCCATGGAAACCGCCATCTGAATGTGGGCCAGGAAGGGGGAGCGAGAAGCTTTAAAATGATGATAGTTGAAAAACTTTCATGGGCCTGTGTTTCCTGCTACTGGGGGTTTCCATGGAAACTCAAACCAAAGATGGAGCCGGATGGAGAAGGCGCTGGGTGTCTTCCACCACGGTGACTGGCGGCTCCCGGGGGCAACCGTCCGCCCCTCCCAAGGGTGCGGGAGCACGCTCCCAGATCCCGACGGGCCACGTTCCTCCAGGGGGTGGGGACACCACGAGGGAGCAAGGGAAAGGGGGCGGCCGCCTGCCATCCTGAAACAGGACCTGAGACACCATTCTCCTCCACCCAGGACCATGGCCCGTGCCCCGATCTACACACACCCCTGAAGGGCAAGCAAGGCGGGGGGGCAGCGGGCCTGGGAGCCCCCCCTCCCCTGATCTGCCTCTCACATGCAGCACGTACACACCCTCTCACACACAGCGCATACGTGCACACACGTGTGCACACACACCTCAGCATCCATGTGCTTGCACACTTGCTCACTGCTGGGCTTGGCGTCGACCTCCTAACGGTCGTCTGTGCCCGCACCCCTCCCCTTTGCAGTCACCAAGGGGCCGCAGGCTGGAGGCTGAGGGCCGGGGCAGGGGCAAGCCCGCCAGGCTGCGGAGGACACCGTGGCAGCAGCGCCCGACCTGTGCGTCTCACCCTGACAGGGACTCTCACTGCCCCCGAGCCCTTGTCCAGAACCATCCCCTGGGGGCCGCGGACTCGGTATCTGGGCAGCCGCAGAACACGGCCCACGACTGCAGCTCCCGGGGACACCGTGGCCTCCGCAGCCTCGGTTCCTCTGGTCGGTGGCCAGCGTGCCGGCCCTGGGGCGAGACCCGAGGAGGCAGAAGGGCCCGGCGGCCCTGCCCTGGCCTGAGGGGAAGGGCTCTGAGCTCTGTCCCCCAGCAGCCTGCTGAGCCCTCCTTCCTCTTCCGTTAAACAGGACTCAGGGTGCCCGCTGACTCGTCTCCCCCTTTACCGAGGTCCCCATCCTGGAAGCTCCTTCCCTTCAAAGCCCTGGGGCCCTTTGCTGCTCTCAGTGCCCCCGCCCCCGCCCGACGACGGTCCCTCGCGGGGGATGGGCTGCATTCAAGAGGCCGTGGACACACCTCAGCGGCTCACGCGGGTGCGCCTCGCCGGGTCTCAGACAGCCCACAGACCCCGCGTGAGGAGACGCAGAGGGGGGTGAACCGAGGCCAGGCCCCCCGCCCGGCCACCGCGCGGGACACACGCTGGCCTCCACGGCCCCTGCCCCGAGAGTTTCGCGTAAGGAGACGGCCGGAACCCGCCAGACACGCGTTGGGCCCGCACAAAGGCCAGTGAGAGCCGAGTTCGAGGGGCCACAGCCGGGGCCACGACGCCTCCCCGCACCATTCCAGCTCCCCAGAGTCAGAAAGGAGACCGCGGCTCCCAGACACGAGGCATCAACGTGAGCCTAGGAGGAGCCCAAAAGACACACAGACGTCAGCCGGCCTGCGTGGCGGCGCCCCCGGCTCTGACCGCTCGTGTCCCGTGGACTTATCACCCACACCTCGCCTGCTGCCCACACGGCTGGAGCAGGTGCCGGGCGCAGGGTGTTCACCCAGGGTGCCAGGCAGACGGCAGAGGCGGGGTGCCCGCGCCCACGATCGCAGATTGAGGGGCGGGTGTGACCGCGTCCGGCGAGCGCTCGGTGGTCACTCTGCGGCCAGCGGTCGACGAAGCTTGGGGTTCCGAGGAGGCTTGAGGGACGGACGCCTCCACAGGCCCACGTCAGAGGAGGCGCCCTGGGAGAAGTTACAGCCACGGCGAGACCCGACCCACAAAAACGCTCATCCCAGACGGCCGTGGTGTTGGCCCCGGACCACCGCCTGGGCAGGGGCCTGGAGGCGGACACAGCGGTGAGGGCACAGCGAGTGCAGACGCGGCAGGCAGGTGCCCCTCAGTGTCACGAGGACAGAGGGAGAGCCTTCGGCCGGGGTGGGGACACTGCGGGATATGTGCTCTCAGGTCACTGTGGCTGCGGTGCAAAGGGTCCCGGAGGACGTGTGGTCGTGCGGCTGGGCCTCAAGGCACTTTTCTCCCCCTGCACCGGGTCTCGAACCCCGGGTACCCCCCTCAGCCATCGTGCGCCCCCGCCCAGAGCCACAGGGGACAGCTTGGAAGTTAAGGCCCCTTTACTGCACAGAGGTGAGGAGGGAAGGACAGAAGGGGGAGCAGCCCGGAGAGGGCACCGTGTGTGGGGGTGTCCCTGCAGCCCCACCTGTCTGACCCCAGAGCTCACGCTCTTAACCTCTGAACTTGGGCCCGGTGATACGGGGAGAGCGAAGCAAAGGAAGATACCAAACAACCGTCACTGATTTGGAAACTCTGCCAAGAGCTGGCCCTGCCCCGCACGGCCCGGCCTGGAGCTGTCCCCCGGGAAGAGGCAGGCGCCTCCTACCCCTCGCTCCGGGGCTCCCCCAGCTCAGTGGGAAGGAGGGCAGCAAACATCTGTGTGTGGGGGCGGGGGGGTCCACCATGGGGTGAGGAGGGAGGGACCGTGGGCCGGCGTTCCACGAAAAGTAGGTCCCTGTGTCCCCCCGGCCCCCTGAGGTGGTCTGGGTGGACGTCTTACAGCTAAGGAAACAGACGGTGTCCTCAGCGTGCCCTGCACTCTGAGTGGGACGCAGCCCCGTCCTACGTCCACCTCCCTTTTGCGGGCGAGCCGCTGCTTCTGAGCGTGGGCCTTGCTCACCAGTCCCTGGCACCACCCAAACAGGTGAACAGACCCCCCCAGAAGGCTGCCCTGGCTGAAGGAGCTCATCAGAAGAGGGGGTGTGTTTTAGAGCTGGAGAACAGGGCTAAAGAAAATCGCTTCTCACCAAACACAGTTGAAACGTTCTCACGGCCAGGCTGCTAACGAGGTTGAGTCCCTCAGGGATCCAAACTGCAGACTCGTTGGTGCCTATCATTTCCGAGAAGCACGGCTCGGCACGCGTCTTCCTTCTGACTATGCAGGTGGCCCACAGGGCGGCCCCTTGGAAGCAAAGCACTGATGTCAGAGAGGAGGCCAGCGGAGCAGGAGCCCCGGGAGCGCTGGGGGACCCAGGGGCCAGGACCAGGGGCCCTGGAGCTGTGGTCCATCCGGAGGCCCGGCCCCCCCTGGGGTGCGTAAAGCCGGGGAAGCCAACGGGGCAGCAGCTTGGGGCTCGTCCAGGCTGAGTCTGGGAGAAGGTAGGGACTGAGCCAGCCGCGATATAGCACGAGCTGGCCGCTAGAGCCTTCCCCGCGCCTCCCCGATTTCCAGCGCTGCACAGTAAGCTCTGGGTTCACCCGGCCGCCCACCCTGTCCGTCGGGGCAGAGCTGTGATTAGCGCACTCACAGCGCCATGGGACAGAAAGTGCCCCAGAGTAGGGAGTGTCCTGAGGGCAGGTGTGGGGGCAGATTTCCTCTTTCAGGGACCTAGATATTAATGAAACCTCTCAGGAGACGGTCACACGGACAGACTCCAGAGGACGTGTGGGGCGGGCCTGAGCACACCTGCCCCCGAAGCCTGGCCCCCGCAGGTGCAGCCACCGCCCTCCCCCAGCACTTCCCGGGGCCCGACCCACCCCCAGTGTGCATGACGCACAAACACAGTGCATGACACAGCAGTCAGAGCACTTAGTGAGGAGTAACTCAGCCCCACGCACACGCGGGGGACGAGTCTAACCCGAACGTCACTCACAGTGCGTCAGCGCCATCCACGTGCTATGACTGCCCTGTGCCTGACCGTCCTGGCCAGGGCCTGGGGATGGCCGTGGGCAGGCCCGGGGCACTTGGGAGTGTCCACTGACCCTCTCCAGGCCGTGCAGGTGATAAGCAGGTGGTCAGTGGAGGTCACACCCAGACAGCTGGGCCCCAGAGCAGGTACACGCTCACACAGACACACACATAGTCACACACACGACTCAGACACTGTCCCCCCGCTGGCTCCTGGCCCAGGGCAGCCACCCGGTGGGCAGAGCCCCCGCAGCAGGCACGGCTTCCATCAGACGCTGGGCCCCCTCCCCAGAAACCAGGGTACGGGCACCCACACGGCTCCCTGGGGTGGCAGACTTGGAGCAAGGCCCCCGGGAAGGGGCCTCCGCAGGGCCAGGCCACTTGACAGCCGGAACCAGCCGCAGCAGTGTGCCCCGCTGGGACTCAGGGGTGCTGACGAGCCGAGCCGGCCCAGGCCTCGGGGTGTGTGCGTCCCGGGGATGGGGTCCAAGCAGGCCAGGGGGCTGTGAGCCGCTCGCCAGCACTGCGCCGGGTCTAAGGGCCAAGGACTCGGCCGGGAGGCCAGCAACGCTTCTGTGTCCCCATCAGCAGTTCCTGCCCACCGGCCTCGGGGTGGCCGGGACCTCTTACCGGCCCGCCCGGCACTCCAGGACAGGCAGGACAGCCCCGTGATGGTCTCGGCGGGCCCCGACGGCGACCCCAAGCCGTCGCTGGGCCTCGGCCCCGGGAGAGGGAGGGGAGCAGGTGGAGACCCCCGGAGGCCGGTTTGGGGGACGGGGCGGGGCCCCCGGCTCTGGGAGGACGGGAGGAGGACGCCCCAAAAGTTGGCACCGCCTCCTCGGAAGTCACCGCGCATGACCAGCAGGCCTGCCCCGGCCGGAAGCCAGCGTCCCGGAAGCCGCCGTCCCGGAAGCGACGTGCCAGCCACTCTCCCTGCGCTATCGGGGGGCCGAGCCCCACAGCCCCTGAACCCCTGTCCCTCAGATCAGATTCCCTTCCACCCAGCACGCGGGGCCAGGGGCCCGGGAGGAAGGACGCGGCCGTTGGCGCCCCCCAGGGGCAGCAGAGGCGAACCGCTATGCGCCGTGACCGTCAG
>NW_026059141.1:0-11583 GCF_023721935.1 Panthera uncia | reverse complement strand
GCTGTGTCTGCTGCTCTGCTCAAGCTCAGGACACGCTAACTCATGGAGTTGTCCCCGTGCCTCGTGGAGTAGACACACACACCCAAGCAGACACAGACACACGTATGCACGGACACACGCATGCACTCACACAGATGCACATGCAAACGCATGCACACACACATGCATTCACACACACAGACACACAGGCATACACACATGCACACAGAAACATGTACGTGCAGACACACACGTGCACTTATACACACATGCACAGACACACATGCACCAACATATAGACACACATGTACATACCAACACACACCTGTACACACACAGGCACACATGCATGCACATGTAGGCACATGCACACGCACATGCAAACAGACGCATGCACACAGAAACATGTACATACCGACACACGCATTCACTTGTACACACCTGCACACACAGACACACATGCACTAACATACAGGCACACGTGTACACACCAAGACATGCATATACTCACACACATGCACATGCAGACACACACATGCACAGGCACATGTACGCACAGACGTACGTGCATGCACTTATACACGGACACGTGTACACACCAACACACGCAAGCACTCACACACATGCTCATGCAGGCACACACATAACTCACAGATGCAGAGAGATGCATGGTTGCACACAGACGCATATACACACAGACACACGCATTAACTCATACACACGCATACACAAACGAACTCACCCATACACAAGCAGACACGTGTACACGTGCATGTACTTATACACACCTGCACACAGATGCACACGTGCATGCATTAACATACACACGTGAACACACCAACACACACATGCACCCACACACATGCACATGCAGGCACACATACACACACGTGCCCTTTTCCCAACACCCTCCAATGAAGTCGTGCTGCATGTCAGTACTTCTCGTGTCCCTACAACAGAGGCCACGGTCTGCCCGCGTGGCCGCCAGCCATGATGCAGCCCAACCCCCAGGGTGCCACAGGCCAATGCTGCCGTCACAGGAGGGCCAGCGCACTCTGGAGCTGAGCGTCCCCCTGCCTGGCTCATTAGGGCTACGAGTCTTACCGAGCTCGTGGGATGCGGGGACAGCGCCGTCCCCACAAAGAACAACTGTCACCAATCACTTTCCCCGCTCCCGCCCCCTGGGAAGGGGGCCCTCTCATAAATTAAAGAGCTGGCGCTAGTCTCCAGACTGTTTTCATTATTGGCTTAATTTGTCTTCCCTGATACAGATATAAATATTTTACGTCCCGTCGCCTAGAGATTTGGTTATGACAATCGCTCCTGCTCCCTGCGCACCCACAGAAACACCTGAGTGGGAGAATCCGCCCCCCACCTAGCGTGCCAGACCGCTGGCCACCTCTGCAGGACGAGGGTCTGGGTGAGGGACAGAGCCGTCAGGGGGCAGCTGTGAGAAGGTGACACAACACGGGGACCCTTACTCAACAACTCAGAGCCGCCCCAGGGAGGTGGGCACTGAGCAGGGGGTCCCCGTCTCTGAGCCTGTGCCCTGAGGGATATCACGGACTTGATGCCTTAGGCACCAGCCTCAGAGGTGAACCTGACAAGGAAATTTAAAAGTGAGTAATTAAAACCCAAGAGAGAGCCCCACGTGGCCTGTGCCACCCCTGAGGAGCCCTAACAATCCCATCCAATACCCTGCAAGTGCGGGCTCTAATTCTCGCTCAGGAGTTAAAAGCGTCCTGACCTGTCAGGGCAGCGCCTTGGCGCTGGGAAGTCTCAAGGACACATGACGAGAGCCTACGGGCATTCATAAAAGACTTCCGGGAAGGCGCTGGAAATACGACTGTGTAAATAACTCTATAGCTTTTCTGTATAGTAGCAATAATCCGTGAGGGGAAAATCCCGGCACCTTCCATTCCAGCAGCAGAAGGTATACGTTTTTACACGACTGAGAGGCTTATTTGTAAGAAAGCTGTAAAACTTTACCGAGGCACAGGAGGAAAAGGAGAGATATGCGTGTGTGTACAGGAACCATGTCCTACAGCGGTGCCCAGCCTGGTCCCCAGGCCCTGTGAATGTGTCACCTTACACGGCAAAAGCGAATGATGGTGACCTGGGGGCACGGGCCTGGGCTGTCTCTGGCTGACGTCATGACCAGGGTCCTCAGGACCCGGACGCAGGAGGGCCAGAGAGCAGCAGGGAGCTGGGCCCCGCCGGCCTGGTGGGGAGCGAGGGGCCACGACCCGGGGTGGGGGGCGTGGAAGGCAAGGGACCCGCTCCCTGGGGCCCCAGGAGGAACCAGCCCTGCCCACCGCTCAGGTCGGCCTCCTGAACCCTAAGTTACTTCAAACCCCTACATTTGTAGTAATTTGTTACAGCAGCGACAGGGAAAAATATACGTTTTAAAGGAAAAGAAGGAAAAAGAAAAACACATATAACTGAGTTTGTTCCAAAGTTACGTATAAGTTTAGCCTATTTCAGTCAAAACCCAAGCTAGTTTTCATGGAATATGACAGCGTAACTATACATCGTCCTAAATAAACGGGACGGTTACGAAGACTGACCCGTGAGAAGGGCCAGAAGGTGCTGGCACCCGTGTCACCAGCTGTGTACACAGCGTGGCCGCCGCAGGACCTGGTGGCCGCCCCAAGACAAGCTCATCTGAGTGTCACGGTCGCATGCGTCACATGCTATTTGGCATTAAGACAGATGCCATTTTTCCCGTGAAATCAGTGAAAATGTGAAAAAACAAAACTGTGCATTTGCTGGCGCACCGAGTCCTGAGGAAGTGGGGTCTGTGGCGCCTGGGACGGGGGCACTGCCGGCTTCCTCGGGGGGCCTCTGGCCGGTGAGCAGGGGTCAGGAGGCTGGGCTCCAGGACAGGGTCAGCAGCCCCAGAAGGCCCCGGAAGGCCCCACAACCTTGGGGCGGCCGAACTGGGGTCTGACGTGAGTGGGGCAGCGAGAGGGAGCGAGAAGGTCACGGTGACACTGGCAGCCTTGTCTGCAGGTCTGGGGAGACAGAACCCAGTGCAGGGGCAGCCCAGGGCAGGCAGCGGCCCCCAGGGGACACGTGTGGGAGGTGGGCTGTGTGGTAGGTGGGTCTGGGAACTCTGTGCACCTGCCCAGAGGGGCTGCGGGGCTGGGGGGGGGGGGTGCAGGGAGCGTGGGGCCAGACGAGGCCGGACCGGCCTGTCACAGCGTCACCCTCACCCTCGGCGGGGCACAGGCCTGCCCGCCGCCTGCACCCACAGGACGTTTGAGCCTTTTCTGGGAGAAGATGGTGACCCTGCTCTTCAGCCTCAAGGGTTTAAGCAGAAGTAAAAGCAGCCTAATTACTTTTTAAAAATTCCGTTGATGCTTTTGTATTCAAATGTTACCCAGAGAGAGTGAGCTGGATCACTGCTATGCAAATGAGGCTGTGCCCCGGAAGGGAGGGCGCCGTCCTGGGCACCGACACCCTCCTCCCTGCTCACCCGCCTCCGCAGTTTCCAGTGGACACTTGAGAGCAGTGGAGGCCCCGGGGCTGGTTCGGTGGCACCGTCCCCGCGGGGGTTCACGGCTTGCACGACACCGCGGTCCCCGGAGCCCGTCGGCTGTGCAGGCCCCACTCTGAGGGCTCAGCGGCCGGTGTCCCGTCACCCCCAGGCCACCGAGTCACGAACACCCGAGTCTCGGCCGCAGGTCGACCACCGCCCGCACCCGAGTGGCGGCCAGGCCAGAGCCTGGGATCTTGGCCACTATTCCACACACAAAGGACCCAACAGGGCCCTGCCCACGTGAGCCTCCTGCTGGACAGCCCGTGGCACACACACACCCCCACCTTGCTGCACCTGACAGGTGAGGGGACGGCCATTCCACAAGTACCCCATGCAGCCTCTCAGCTGTCAGGGGTGTGGGACATCTGGCGGGACGCGTGGTGGCCTGTGGCGCTACGGGCTGGGGGTGGCGCTCCGCTGGCAGGTGGCCTCCCATCTCCGCAGTCGGGCCGGGTGCGCGGAAGCCTTTGTCTTTGTCGAGTAAGGAGCAGACACCTGGGCAACCGTACAGGCAGGGACGACACCAGAAGACATCTTGACTCACATGTGAGGTGCAGGTGCCGAGGCAGAGGGAAGACACAGGAGCCGAGTGGCCCTGGGGGACGGGGGAAGTGGGGTGTGGCCACAGGAGCCGAGGAGCAAACACCCTTGGGGCAAACAAACAGAGGCAACAAAAGCTGTCTCGTTCACTCTAAAAGCAGGACAGGCTCCAACCAAAATGGGCGGGGGCAGGGCCAGTCTCCCCACCCCAGGCCCGGTTGGCAAAACCCCAGGTCGAGGCTGGGACGAGGGGGCCTGGGCTTCCTTGTCCAGCACACAGCGCGTGTGTCCTGCCTTCGTGCTGTGAACACTTAGCACACCCCAACCAAGTACGAGGTTAGCTGTGGGCCTGTCATAAACGTTGTCATAAACGGCCCTTACCGGGCGAGGCACTTCTCTACCACTCATACGTCGTGGGATGGTTTCATCATTAAAGGGTGTCGGATTTTGTCAAAAGATTTTTCTCTTCAACTGAGAGGATCGTGTGGTTTTCTCCTTTACTCCATTACTACTAGATGCACTGCAGGGACTGATTCTCTGATGTTAGCCAAGCCTTGTGCCTCTGAGACAAATCTCACTCGGTCATGGTGAACAGTCCTTTCTTCTCTCTCTACTCCATTTGCTGCTGTTTTGCAGATGAGTTTCGTCTTTACGTTCGTGGTAGGCATCAGTCTGTAGTTTTCCCGTAAGGCTCTGGCTTGGCCGCGGAGGTAAGACTGACATCAGAGTCGGGCTAGGCTCCCTCTTCGATAGCTTTGGAAGAGTTTGTGAAGGATTTGTGTTAATGCTTCTCTAAGCATTTTTGTAGAATTCACCAGCAAATCCAGCTCCCATCTGGGGACGTATGTTCACTGCCCTCTTGCTGTCTTCACTTGTCATAGGTCTATTTTCACTTTCATTGTCTTTGTGAGTCAGTTTTGGTCTAGCTCTTCCCAGGAATTTGTCCATTTCCTCTAAGTTGTGTAACTAATTGCCACACAACCGCTCAAAATATTCCCTTTTAATCCTTTTTATTTCTGTAAGGTCGGTAGCATCGCCCCCTCTTTCGTTCCTGATGTTAGTAATCTCAGTCTTCAGTCTCTGTTTTGTCAGCTTTGTTGGTGTTCACAAAGAACCGGTTTGGGGTTTTGTCTATTTTCCTCTACCATTTTTTCTATTCTACGTTGTATTTACTTCCACTCTTCTCAGAATTCTCTCTTCCCTTCTGCTTGCTCTACATTTAGTTTGCTCTCTTTATTCTACTCTCTGAAGGTGGAAGCTGAGGTTATTAACCGGAAATCTTTTCTAACGTTTGTGTTCATGGCCACAGACTTCCCTCTGAGCACTACATAAGTTGCACCCAGTAGGTTTATGTACATTAATGTTTTCACTTCCACTCATCTCAAAGTATTTCCTAATCTCCTTGCAGTGTCTTCTTTGGCCCAGTGGCTACTTAAGAGTGTGTTGTGGAATGTGCGTGTACTTGTGGTTTCCCAAATTTCCTTCCCCTGCTGATTTCTAGTTCTGTCCCAATATCATCAGAGAAGAGACTCCGTATCATTGCAGATTCTTCAGCACATGCTGACTTACCCTGGCCCAAACATATGGGCCACCCAGGACAACGTCCCATGCGTCCTGCTGCCAGCTGGAGCATCCTGAGGTGGCCTCTTGGGTCCAGCTCACAGATGGCATTGTTTGCCCCTTCTCTTTCCTTCTGTACCTTCTGTCTAGTTTTCTGTCCACTACTGAAAGTGTGGCACTCGAGCCCCCACCTGTTGTTTGTTGATTGTCTCTCTCCCTTCGTTTCTAAGTTCAGGATGAGCTCGTCTCAAGATCCTTAACTACGTCCACAAATAAGGCCTTATTCCAAATAAGGTCACATTCACAGATTCCCGGGTACCCGGTGGGCATACCTCTGGGGCGGGCAGTATGCCACCCATTCCGCAGGGACAACGAGCTAACCGCGCAAAAAGCCAGGATCTCGCCTGTTGTGCAGCTCTGGGAGACGACAGGAGCCCCTCGAGGCTCTCCTGACCGCATGTCTCGGCTCCACCCACCAGAGCCCTGGCAACAGGAGGCCCACAAGGGACGCTTCCTTCTGTGTTTGTGTGCCGGTACACGCTCTCACCTGAGCTGTTGCACAGGTACAAGGCCGGGCCGGGGGACATATCTGCGGCCTCAGGGCCGCCACCTTCAACACCGGAGCGATGACAGTCCCCCCTATTGGGCAACACTGACCCCCGCCCTTGCCCACCAGGTGAGGACCAGCTTTTCCAGTGGGCCAGGGAACCCGCTGGGCCCTGGCAGGCACTTCTGTGAGCACTGGGGGATCACATCCAGGGAACTTTGGGGAAGAAAGCTTCTTTGGAAGTTTCCCCTTTCCTGGTCTCACCCTCCAAAGGCTTAGCCATCAGCACTAAGGGTGGAGGAGTCCCAGAGATCGGGGGCTTGCCCCAGAGCCCCTGCCCCCATCACGGTGCAGCTGTATCTCCCTGAGAGCACGATGGGGGTGCGGCCGCCCAGCTCACGCCGGCAATACCGGGCCGGAACCACCAGAGCCTCCCGCCACGCGGCCGCCTGCCCTCCCCGTGCTGCCGCTGGCAGACATGACAGCCAGCCATGGGAAATGGCCAGATTTGACTTCCTCTCTCACCTCGGTTTCCATTCCAGTTTCCATGGAAACCGCCATCTGAATGTGGGCCAGGAAGGGGGAGCGAGAAGCTTTAAAATGATGATAGTTGAAAAACTTTCATGGGCCTGTGTTTCCTGCTACTGGGGGTTTCCATGGAAACTCAAACCAAAGATGGAGCCGGATGGAGAAGGCGCTGGGTGTCTTCCACCACGGTGACTGGCGGCTCCCGGGGGCAACCGTCCGCCCCTCCCAAGGGTGCGGGAGCACGCTCCCAGATCCCGACGGGCCACGTTCCTCCAGGGGGTGGGGACACCACGAGGGAGCAAGGGAAAGGGGGCGGCCGCCTGCCATCCTGAAACAGGACCTGAGACACCATTCTCCTCCACCCAGGACCATGGCCCGTGCCCCGATCTACACACACCCCTGAAGGGCAAGCAAGGCGGGGGGGGCAGCGGGCCTGGGAGCCCCCCCTCCCCTGATCTGCCTCTCACATGCAGCACGTACACACCCTCTCACACACAGCGCATACGTGCACACACGTGTGCACACACACCTCAGCATCCATGTGCTTGCACACTTGCTCACTGCTGGGCTTGGCGTCGACCTCCTAACGGTCGTCTGTGCCCGCACCCCTCCCCTTTGCAGTCACCAAGGGGCCGCAGGCTGGAGGCTGAGGGCCGGGGCAGGGGCAAGCCCGCCAGGCTGCGGAGGACACCGTGGCAGCAGCGCCCGACCTGTGCGTCTCACCCTGACAGGGACTCTCACTGCCCCCGAGCCCTTGTCCAGAACCATCCCCTGGGGGCCGCGGACTCGGTATCTGGGCAGCCGCAGAACACGGCCCACGACTGCAGCTCCCGGGGACACCGTGGCCTCCGCAGCCTCGGTTCCTCTGGTCGGTGGCCAGCGTGCCGGCCCTGGGGCGAGACCCGAGGAGGCAGAAGGGCCCGGCGGCCCTGCCCTGGCCTGAGGGGAAGGGCTCTGAGCTCTGTCCCCCAGCAGCCTGCTGAGCCCTCCTTCCTCTTCCGTTAAACAGGACTCAGGGTGCCCGCTGACTCGTCTCCCCCTTTACCGAGGTCCCCATCCTGGAAGCTCCTTCCCTTCAAAGCCCTGGGGCCCTTTGCTGCTCTCAGTGCCCCCGCCCCCGCCCGACGACGGTCCCTCGCGGGGGATGGGCTGCATTCAAGAGGCCGTGGACACACCTCAGCGGCTCACGCGGGTGCGCCTCGCCGGGTCTCAGACAGCCCACAGACCCCGCGTGAGGAGACGCAGAGGGGGGTGAACCGAGGCCAGGCCCCCCCGCCCGGCCACCGCGCGGGACACACGCTGGCCTCCACGGCCCCTGCCCCGAGAGTTTCGCGTAAGGAGACGGCCGGAACCCGCCAGACACGCGTTGGGCCCGCACAAAGGCCAGTGAGAGCCGAGTTCGAGGGGCCACAGCCGGGGCCACGACGCCTCCCCGCACCATTCCAGCTCCCCAGAGTCAGAAAGGAGACCGCGGCTCCCAGACACGAGGCATCAACGTGAGCCTAGGAGGAGCCCAAAAGACACACAGACGTCAGCCGGCCTGCGTGGCGGCGCCCCCGGCTCTGACCGCTCGTGTCCCGTGGACTTATCACCCACACCTCGCCTGCTGCCCACACGGCTGGAGCAGGTGCCGGGCGCAGGGTGTTCACCCAGGGTGCCAGGCAGACGGCAGAGGCGGGGTGCCCGCGCCCACGATCGCAGATTGAGGGGCGGGTGTGACCGCGTCCGGCGAGCGCTCGGTGGTCACTCTGCGGCCAGCGGTCGACGAAGCTTGGGGTTCCGAGGAGGCTTGAGGGACGGACGCCTCCACAGGCCCACGTCAGAGGAGGCGCCCTGGGAGAAGTTACAGCCACGGCGAGACCCGACCCACAAAAACGCTCATCCCAGACGGCCGTGGTGTTGGCCCCGGACCACCGCCTGGGCAGGGGCCTGGAGGCGGACACAGCGGTGAGGGCACAGCGAGTGCAGACGCGGCAGGCAGGTGCCCCTCAGTGTCACGAGGACAGAGGGAGAGCCTTCGGCCGGGGTGGGGACACTGCGGGATATGTGCTCTCAGGTCACTGTGGCTGCGGTGCAAAGGGTCCCGGAGGACGTGTGGTCGTGCGGCTGGGCCTCAAGGCACTTTTCTCCCCCTGCACCGGGTCTCGAACCCCGGGTACCCCCCTCAGCCATCGTGCGCCCCCGCCCAGAGCCACAGGGGACAGCTTGGAAGTTAAGGCCCCTTTACTGCACAGAGGTGAGGAGGGAAGGACAGAAGGGGGAGCAGCCCGGAGAGGGCACCGTGTGTGGGGGTGTCCCTGCAGCCCCACCTGTCTGACCCCAGAGCTCACGCTCTTAACCTCTGAACTTGGGCCCGGTGATACGGGGAGAGCGAAGCAAAGGAAGATACCAAACAACCGTCACTGATTTGGAAACTCTGCCAAGAGCTGGCCCTGCCCCGCACGGCCCGGCCTGGAGCTGTCCCCCGGGAAGAGGCAGGCGCCTCCTACCCCTCGCTCCGGGGCTCCCCCAGCTCAGTGGGAAGGAGGGCAGCAAACATCTGTGTGTGGGGGCGGGGGGGTCCACCATGGGGTGAGGAGGGAGGGACCGTGGGCCGGCGTTCCACGAAAAGTAGGTCCCTGTGTCCCCCCGGCCCCCTGAGGTGGTCTGGGTGGACGTCTTACAGCTAAGGAAACAGACGGTGTCCTCAGCGTGCCCTGCACTCTGAGTGGGACGCAGCCCCGTCCTACGTCCACCTCCCTTTTGCGGGCGAGCCGCTGCTTCTGAGCGTGGGCCTTGCTCACCAGTCCCTGGCACCACCCAAACAGGTGAACAGACCCCCCCAGAAGGCTGCCCTGGCTGAAGGAGCTCATCAGAAGAGGGGGTGTGTTTTAGAGCTGGAGAACAGGGCTAAAGAAAATCGCTTCTCACCAAACACAGTTGAAACGTTCTCACGGCCAGGCTGCTAACGAGGTTGAGTCCCTCAGGGATCCAAACTGCAGACTCGTTGGTGCCTATCATTTCCGAGAAGCACGGCTCGGCACGCGTCTTCCTTCTGACTATGCAGGTGGCCCACAGGGCGGCCCCTTGGAAGCAAAGCACTGATGTCAGAGAGGAGGCCAGCGGAGCAGGAGCCCCGGGAGCGCTGGGGGACCCAGGGGCCAGGACCAGGGGCCCTGGAGCTGTGGTCCATCCGGAGGCCCGGCCCCCCCTGGGGTGCGTAAAGCCGGGGAAGCCAACGGGGCAGCAGCTTGGGGCTCGTCCAGGCTGAGTCTGGGAGAAGGTAGGGACTGAGCCAGCCGCGATATAGCACGAGCTGGCCGCTAGAGCCTTCCCCGCGCCTCCCCGATTTCCAGCGCTGCACAGTAAGCTCTGGGTTCACCCGGCCGCCCACCCTGTCCGTCGGGGCAGAGCTGTGATTAGCGCACTCACAGCGCCATGGGACAGAAAGTGCCCCAGAGTAGGGAGTGTCCTGAGGGCAGGTGTGGGGGCAGATTTCCTCTTTCAGGGACCTAGATATTAATGAAACCTCTCAGGAGACGGTCACACGGACAGACTCCAGAGGACGTGTGGGGCGGGCCTGAGCACACCTGCCCCCGAAGCCTGGCCCCCGCAGGTGCAGCCACCGCCCTCCCCCAGCACTTCCCGGGGCCCGACCCACCCCCAGTGTGCATGACGCACAAACACAGTGCATGACACAGCAGTCAGAGCACTTAGTGAGGAGTAACTCAGCCCCACGCACACGCGGGGGACGAGTCTAACCCGAACGTCACTCACAGTGCGTCAGCGCCATCCACGTGCTATGACTGCCCTGTGCCTGACCGTCCTGGCCAGGGCCTGGGGATGGCCGTGGGCAGGCCCGGGGCACTTGGGAGTGTCCACTGACCCTCTCCAGGCCGTGCAGGTGATAAGCAGGTGGTCAGTGGAGGTCACACCCAGACAGCTGGGCCCCAGAGCAGGTACACGCTCACACAGACACACACATAGTCACACACACGACTCAGACACTGTCCCCCCGCTGGCTCCTGGCCCAGGGCAGCCACCCGGTGGGCAGAGCCCCCGCAGCAGGCACGGCTTCCATCAGACGCTGGGCCCCCTCCCCAGAAACCAGGGTACGGGCACCCACACGGCTCCCTGGGGTGGCAGACTTGGAGCAAGGCCCCCGGGAAGGGGCCTCCGCAGGGCCAGGCCACTTGACAGCCGGAACCAGCCGCAGCAGTGTGCCCCGCTGGGACTCAGGGGTGCTGACGAGCCGAGCCGGCCCAGGCCTCGGGGTGTGTGCGTCCCGGGGATGGGGTCCAAGCAGGCCAGGGGGCTGTGAGCCGCTCGCCAGCACTGCGCCGGGTCTAAGGGCCAAGGACTCGGCCGGGAGGCCAGCAACGCTTCTGTGTCCCCATCAGCAGTTCCTGCCCACCGGCCTCGGGGTGGCCGGGACCTCTTACCGGCCCGCCCGGCACTCCAGGACAGGCAGGACAGCCCCGTGATGGTCTCGGCGGGCCCCGACGGCGACCCCAAGCCGTCGCTGGGCCTCGGCCCCGGGAGAGGGAGGGGAGCAGGTGGAGACCCCCGGAGGCCGGTTTGGGGGACGGGGCGGGGCCCCCGGCTCTGGGAGGACGGGAGGAGGACGCCCCAAAAGTTGGCACCGCCTCCTCGGAAGTCACCGCGCATGACCAGCAGGCCTGCCCCGGCCGGAAGCCAGCGTCCCGGAAGCCGCCGTCCCGGAAGCGACGTGCCAGCCACTCTCCCTGCGCTATCGGGGGGCCGAGCCCCACAGCCCCTGAACCCCTGTCCCTCAGATCAGATTCCCTTCCACCCAGCACGCGGGGCCAGGGGCCCGGGAGGAAGGACGCGGCCGTTGGCGCCCCCCCAGGGGCAGCAGAGGCGAACCGCTATGCGCCGTGACCGTCAG
>NW_026059140.1:17756-77592 GCF_023721935.1 Panthera uncia | reverse complement strand
CCCTGCTCGTCCGGCCCCAGGGTCTCCTGCCCAGCAGGTTGGCGTGCGGGCTCCATGCTGGTCCCCCCATAGCACGCGCGCCCCTAGAGGGGCACCTTCTGGTCGGCACGCAGACGGGAAAGGGGCCAGGTTCCAGGTCGTCACCTGGTCCGTGTGGAGGACGGTGGTGTGTCTGGGCCGTAGCCGAGTCCCTGTCTGTGGTTTGGGCAGATGAGTTTCAACCGTAGTTGGCAGAGGGCAGTGAGCATCTTTACTCCAAGTACCGTGCTCTGGAGGAGGGCCTCCCAGGCCTGAGGGAGCAGTTCGATGCCTCGTGCTGGCACCTTTGCTGTCCCCGGGGTCTGTGGCAGT
This sequence comes from Panthera uncia, assembly GCF_023721935.1. Taxonomy (NCBI): domain Eukaryota; kingdom Metazoa; phylum Chordata; class Mammalia; order Carnivora; family Felidae; genus Panthera; species Panthera uncia. The sequence goes on along the minus strand of NW_026059140.1, from coordinate 77,241 downwards.
GCCTTGGGGGTAGGGGGATGGGCAGAAGGACCTGGTGGATTTGAGAGTCCGTCACTGTCACCACCACTCCCTCCAGTGGGCCTGGCCTGGCCCTCTCAGGGGCCCAGATAAGATAAGATGCTCTTAGGGAGACTGGGGCTTTTGCCCCAGAGTCCTGTTTCCTTCACCCTCTTGGTCTGCTCCTGCCCCTTGGGCTGTCAGATCCTTGTGATGGGTCAGCAGAGTGGTTAAGGACAGGTTGGCAGAAGGATTGGGGTGCCTAGGGGCTCCAGGACAGGATCTGGTAGCCTCTACCCCTTTTAGTGTCCAAGGAGGGGCAGGAGGAGGTCAGGTGGGCCTGTCTGCATCCAGAGGCACCTGGCGCCCCCTCTTTGGGCTCACAGAGTCGTCTTTTAAAAAATTCTTTATTGCAAAAGAACACACAGCCCTAGAAAACCAGTTATCCCGCGTGCCCAGTAGCTCGGCTGGTGGCCGGGCTGGGGCCACCTGACCCAACAGGCTTCTCTTGGGAGCCCCTCCCCCACCCCGGCCCCCATCCCATAGAAGCAGGACGCGAGCGGCAGCTCTTTCCCCATACCCAGGTGCTGGAGAAGCTCTGGGGGTCACGCCTGTGCTCCTGGTATACCATGGGCTCCTCTGACGCCTTCCTCGGGGCTGGGACATCCCGCCCTGGTGCCCACAGTGCAACAGGACGCCAGGCCCCTCGGGTGCGTTTTCCAGAAGGGCTTCTCACCGGCACAGCCAGTGCTGTCGGGGGAGCGGGGCTCAGCTGACGGGCACCAACCACCCTCTCTGTTTTCCTGTTTAGGAATGTGGGTACCAGCCGGACAGGCAATCGGTAAGTCCTCATCGTGGGCAACTGAGAAGGAACAGGGTCTGAAATGGGGCGGCCCCGCGGTGGGCCAGGGCGTCCCGGAGCCTCGTGTGCCACGCCCTCGCCCTCACCTCTGTGTCCTGTGTTACAGGTGGCTATGGACCGCCCCCTGCGGGAAGAGGAGCCCCCCCACCGCCGCCACCGTTCACCTCTTACATTGTGTCCACCCCTCCCGGAGGCTTCCCCCCTCCTCAGGGCTTCCCACAGGGCTACGGTGCCCCTCCACAGTTCAGTAAGTCCTGTGGGCCCCAGGAGGGGGGCTGGGGTGCCGCACGTCCACGCCCCTCTGCTCGGAGGGTCGTGTGGATGACACCTGTGTCGTCCAAGATGAGTGTGCCACGTCACTGGGGCGGGCCCTGCGAGTGGTCGCAGCACGGGGCCTTTGGACCTGGCCTTGTAACTTGTAACAAAGCAGCGAAGGGCTAGAGGGCATACGAACTGGAGTCTCAGTCCTCCTCTGTTCTGCCTTGTGCCCGGGTGGCTGGCGGCTGGCAGGCCTGCAAGGTTCAGTGCTCGTCCCTGGTAGGAAGGGGTGCGGCCAGGGTGCCTGGGTGGCTCAGTCGGTTGAGCATGTGACTCTCGTCCCCTCTGCCCCTCTCCCCTGTTCGTGCGTGCGTGCTGTCTCCCGCTTCTTTTTCTCTCGGGGGGGAAAAGCGTTTAAAGGAAAAAAGAAAAGGGTGTGGCCACTCCTGGTGACTGGGTCTTCAGCAGGAAAGAGACCCTCACCTGATCGAGTGTGGCTGGCCGCTGCTCTTGCCCTGCGGCCCACACAGACTGTCCCCCGGTCTTCCCGTTAAGACCTTGGGCGCCCACGCGTGTTCTGCTTTTGGGATGCACCACAGGCTTGGGTCAGTCACATTTTTCAGGCTCCACGGCTGCCCGTGGCCTGGACCATGTCAGATTTTCTTTTTCTTTTTAATGTTCATTTATTTTTGAGAGAGAGAGACAGTGCAAGCAGGGGAGGGGCAGAGAGAAGGGGAGACACAGAATCCGAGGCAGGCTCTAGACTCTGAGCTGTCAGCACAGAGCCCGATGTGGGGCTTGAATTCACGAACCATGAGATCATAATCTGAGCCTAAGTCGGACGCTTAACTGACCGAGCCACCTAGGTGCCCCAGATTTTTATTTCTAACAAGAACACAGGTGAATAGAAACCGGTTTTCTGGAGCCCCCCAGGACAGAGCGTGGACAGGCGTGACCCCCGCCCTCGTGAAAGGCTCACTGTGATTCTTTTTGTCCTCTCAGAGCACAGATTGTGCTTTGTTAGGCAACTGGTTTTGGTTTTTTCAAGAGTATTTCAGTGCAGTTACTCCCTGTGGAGTTCCCATCTGACACTCGCTGTCAGAGGTGCGGTGACAGGCTGCCCCAGGCCCACCCAGGCACCCCAGCCTTCCAGACCATCGCTGGTCCGCATGCCGCCTTCTCCCAGCCGGGGCACATCCCCAGGACCTGGCCACTTGGTGCGTCTCGGCGGGAAATGGCGCGGGCAGCTCCCGTAGGCTGGGCCGCGGTCGTGCACTGTGTGTCTTCCTCTCCTGTTTGCCCGCAGGCTTTGGCTACGGGCCCCCGCCTCCACCGCCGGATCAGTTTGCCCCACCTGGGGTCCCTCCTCCACCTGCTACTCCAGGGGCAGCACCTCTGGCCTTCCCACCGCCTCCGTCTCAGGCCGCCCCCGACATGAGCAAGCCCCCGACGGCCCAGCCAGACTTCCCCTACAGCCAGTACGGTGAGTGGCTGTAACTCTCGCCCGCGCTGGAGACCTGTGTTCGAGGCCTGGGGCCGGGGATCTGGCCCCGCCCCCTCCCGCCTTCCTCCCTGCCAGCGTCTGTGAAGGAGGCCCGCTCTGCTGGGGCTTGTCAGGGAGGGTCCGGCAAAATGAAAAGGAGGATTTTGGTTTCCTGGGGTTTTGCTAGGGAGCTGTCTGAGAAACGCATCGCGTGAGCGGCAGGCGTCCCAGGGCCTGTGGGTTGGGGAGCCTGCGGCCGTGACCGGGCCCCCAGGAGGATGGTGCGCGAGGGCTCGGTGGGGCGCCCCCAGCAGGCACTGTTCCTTGGTGGTCTCATTTTCCAAGTGCAGAGTGCAGGGAGGGCACCTGTTGGCCACGTGGGCTCGTGGCTCTGGTCTGTGGCGGGCGCTGGCGTGGGCGTCACCATGCTTCACCGGAGGGGCTGGTCGTGGACTAGGTGCCTCTGAGCCTGGGGTCTGCTAGGTGGTGGCCCGTGGCCTGCGTGGGAGGGGCTCGTGAGGACGGGGTTGGGCCCCGTGTCCTGGGTAGAGCAGGCCTCCATCCCGGGGCCTCCTACCACCTCTGCGGGGCCATGCAGGCGGGCTGCCTGTCTTCTGGGGCTTCGGGGGCTCCTGGGGCTCCTGTGGGAGCCATGGCTTCGGCCCACGTCTCCTCGCCTGGGGCTCTGCTACCCCCACGTGGTTGTTCACACTGCGTTTCGCCCAAGACTTCAGTGTCTATGCGTGAGGCTGTTCTTGCCCTCGATTGCCGTTCTCGGCCGGACGCTCCCAGTAACCTGGCATCGCAGCAGCTTGGCCCCTTGGCGCCGTGCCACGCCACGGTCCCTGAGTGCGTGGGTTGTCACCCCCCCCACCCCAGCAGAACACGTGTCCGGCGCACGAGCAGCCCCGGGTGGGGGTGTGCTGACCGCCAGCGTGGCCCCGCCCCGCCCCTCTGCCGAGGCTGCCCTGGGGTAGTCACCCTGGTCTCGTCTCTTGCCAGGCCTGGCTACCTATTCTCAAGACCCGTCAGGCTTCGGGCCCATACTTTGTTTACACTCTTATGGTCAGGCTGAGCAGTGATGTGGCCTAGGTAGGTGGCACCTTCTCATCCACGGTCCCCACTCTGCCTGTACCGGGCAGCGGGCACGGCCTCCTCTGCCGTCCTGGGCGGGGGTGGACCTGGCGGTGCCCTCTGGGACGGGGCCCTTGCCGGGGCGAGGATCTCAACTGGCCACAGCCCCGTGGGCCCTAGAGCTCTGCCTCTGCGGGCAGCAGGCGTCGGCGCCCCATGTGCACCCTCTACTGGGGATCCGGGGGCCTTGGGGCACGCCTTCATCCCAGGTGTGCAGGCTGGTGCCGGTCCCCTTTCCAGAGTGCCTCCCACGCATTCTGAGGTCAGCTGCAGGCTCTAGGCCCTGTTCGGAGGAGGGCCCTGGCCCGCCTGGGGCAGGCTCTGTAGGCATGGTGCCCAGAGTCACTTACGCCTGGCGTTGGGTTGGGCACACAGTCTTTCCTCACACCCGTCGGTCTTAGGGAAGATCCCAGGTGGGGTCAGCTCTGCAGAGAGGACTGTCTCGGGTCTGGGGGTCACCCTGGAGGGAGGGGCCTGGGCTAGGCTTGCATTTCTTAATTGCTGGGAATTGTGCCTGAGCTCCCTGCCTGCACCCCTCCCCCCCCCCCCCCCCCCCCCCCCCCCCCCGCCGCCCCCACCCCACAGCAGCACACTGAAGATTAAACTTTTTAGAAACCCTCAGTCTACCGAGCCGGGCCGGGTCCTCTTGACATTTCCCAGCTCAAAGGTCTCCAGTGGCCAGGGCCCAACCCCAGGTCCTCGGGACTGGGTGGGGAGGCGAGGCCGAGGTCGGATGGCACAGGCTGTGGGGTCCTCCGGGTCTCCGAGCTGCTTTTCCTTCTGCACAGAGACCGTGGTCAGGGCCCTGCGGGGGGTCGGGGTGGGCTCCGTGGGCACGGACCGCTCCCTGGCCGTTAGGGCGAACGCTGCCATCCCGCCGCAGCTCACCGGGCTCCTTCCCTGCAGGTTACGGACAGGACTTGGCCGGCTTCGGACAGGGCTTCTCAGATCCCAGCCAGCAGCCCCCCTCGTATGGGGGCCCCTCAGTGCCGGGCTCGGGGGGCCCCCCCGCCGGCGGAAGTGGCTTTGGACGAGGGCAGAACCACAACGTGCAAGGATTCCACCCGTACCGACGCTAGCTGGCCGGCGCCGTGTGGACGTCAGGGCGGCCGAGACCCAGGATTTAAAACTTGTGAACTCGTGACAATCACAAACTTGGCAGAAAAATAGCGGCTCACCGTTGGGGGGAGGGGGGCGAGAGGCTTTTGGAGGCGGCTGTGGGTGTCTGGACTGAAGTTTTTAAACATATTTCTTTCTCTAACCCATCAGCACAATAAAAAAAAGTCACTGGTTCAACAACAGGGTTTAAAAAAAATGTCTTCAGCTTTAATTCAAAACTTCAGGTTTCTTTTTCTTCCTTTTTTTTGAAATTATTTTCCTGAGCCTTTTGTTTTACCGTATATTGTAAACTTTTATGTTAAAGAAAAAATATACATTTACAAATTGTGAGATTTTTAAGAGAAATTTTCTACGATGTATACTGGCTTATTTTTTAATTTAAAGCAGGGTTTCCGTCGGCACTGGTGGCAGTGAGGGGCGTTTCAGTGCCTCACTCCTGGCTTTGAGGGTCGGGGCTTGTTGGTCCAGAAACTCTGGGAGCTTACAGAAAAAGTCTACTGAGCGTGTTTTGTTTTTTGTTTATTCCTTGCTTTTGTCGACTGACCTGCCTGGCAGCGCCCGCAGGTGCGCCGTGGGGGCCGCGCCCGCCCAGCCTCTGCCGGCGCCGCCCCGCGTCCGCCCCGGCAGCAAGGACAAGGAGGCCTTGTCAGCCGCTCTCCCGCGCACGTGGTTTCAGGGCGTCCCCACCGACCAGTTTGACCCTGGTTTGAATAAAGAGAAGTGCGTTTGGATTAGAAACCCACGTTGTGTGCTTTTATTCCCTCCTTGCTGTCGGCTGTGCGTCCCTTCTGTGTCCAGGAGGAGCCCGTCCCTGCGGGAGACCTGTGCTGGCCCTCCCCACCTCCCAGGGCTCAGGAGCCAGGCCCCACCTGCTCGAGTGGGGAGCCGGGGACCCTGTGCGAGCTGCCGGCCCAGGCTCCCGGGGCTCAGCGGCCACCCGCCGAATGCCAAAGGAAAGGTGCTCGGACGGATCCGGGTGGGTGGGGGCCGCCCCGTGGCCGGGGCGGGAGGCAGCACGATGGCCCCGGCTCCTAGAGCTGAAGGACCAACGGTGGAGGTGAGGGAGGAGGGAAGCCTGAGCCAGGAGGTGGGGAGGGCTGAGCTCTGGCCAGCGTCCCACGGCGGCCACCAGGTGTCTGCCAGGCCTTTCCAGCCCTGGATATTTGGACCTTCCCGTCCCTTTTCTTGACTGCTCCTTCCCCAGTGAGAAGGGGCTGACGCGCAGCGAAGGCCCTATTTGCAGCCCCAACGGGAGGGGGAGTCCGTTCACCTGCACACAGGGCTTCCTGCTCTGGGCCCCACTTCCTGTGGGAGTGGGGAGGGGCTCCTGGGTCTGGAGGAGGCTGGCCCTGGGGATCCACTATGAACCAAATGGGTCAGTCCTCCCCTGTTCTGATGTGGGGGGTGTCTTAAGGGCCCCTGTGACAGATCACCACCCACTTAGGGCTTAAAGCCGCTCACAAATTGTCTTTGACAGTTCTGGGCCCCAGGATCCCCGTCTCCCACCTTTCCCGGCTTCCAGAGGCCCCTCTTCCATTCTCATGGCCAGCAGTGTGGGGTCCGCCCGTGTCTGTCCCCTTCTCATGAGGACCTCGTGTGGACGCTGGGTACCCAGGGTCACCCCCGCCTCAGGCCTTGCTAAGGTCCCCTCTGTTGCGTGAGGTGACAGATCCCTGGTCCCAGAACCAGGTCTGGGGTCTTTGGAGGCCATTATTCTCGCAGTCTAAAGACCACAATGAAGATTGTAAAACATAAAAAGAACGGATTGATCCAAAATGCACGGGGTGCCACCACAGTGTGTGGGGCTGGAGAGCCCTCGTCCCCGCCCACAGCCCGCTCGCGATCTGATCTGCGGCAGGGAGGGTGGCTCAGCTCAAAGGCGAAGAAAAGCCCTCAAAATGCCCCTGCGGGGCCGCACCTGCCCGCCCCCGCCAGAGTCTTCTCCCTGCCCTCAGGAGGTGCCGCCACGGCCGGTTTACAGACGAGCAGGACTGGGCCTTCCATCCACACCGCGTGCCATCGCGACGTTACACATGAGCTCCTTTCACTTGTGAAATTCTCTGTAAAATTAGGGTTCCCTGGTGAGAGGCCGTCATGCAAACGACGCACGGATTTCCAGCTGGCCAGGAGCTCCTGGGACCCCTGCCTTGCTCTGCTGGGCACAGGCGAGCCCCCTTCACACCCTGAAGGACACACCCTGTAGCCCTCAAACACTGTGCTTGTGCTGCGTCGCAGACAGGGAGGGACATCCCCTTCTTTGGGAGGGTTTAATTGGCTCTACCCACAGGATTGTAGAAATGGTTGAGGAGGCCCAGCTTCTTTCCAGACTTCCTGTTCCCCCCAGGCCAGCCCCAGCTCCCCACAAAGCCACTGGTCTAAGCCAGACCCCACCCAGCCATCCAGCTTGAGGCCAGGAAGGGGCTGAAGCCTCAGTCGCGGCCGTGGGCACGGTAGAGTCAGCTGGGTCGTGGGGCCGTGGTGGCAGCACCCACCTCCTTCCTACCGCAGGGTCTTTGCACGCTGGCTCCCTCTTCCCGGAACTCACCCTCCAGCCAGTGGTCTCTCCCATCCCCTGGTGTTCAGTGTGGTCTCGGTTTACCCCTGCCATTTCGCTTTTTCTCTGTGCTGTGTGCCTTGTTTTGTTCTTACGCTTCTCTGTTCATGCTTTTGCGTTAAATGAGTATTTCCTAAGGTAGCGTTTTAGTTCTTTTAATGATTTTTTTGTCATATTTTTTGAGTTGTTTTCTTTGAGGCTGTTCTAGAGCTTACCATATGTTTTTTGTTTTTTTTCTTTTTGAAAAAACTTTTTTACGTTGATTCATTTTTGAAAGATAGAGACAGAGCACAAGCAGGGGAGGGGCGGAGAGAAAGGGGGACACAGAATCCAAAGCAGGCTCCAGAGCTGTCAGCACCAGAGCCCGAAGGCGGGGCTAGAACTCACGAACCGTGAGATCATGACCTGAGCCGAAGTCGGACGCTCAACCGACTGACCCCCCAGGCGCCCCGTTTTTTTTTTTTTAATGTTTATTTTGAGACAGAGTGAGAGCTCATGAGTGGGGGAGGTGCAGAGAGAGGGAGAGACAGAATCCCAAGCAGGTTCTGCGCTGTGAGCACAGAGCCCGGCACAGGGCTGCAACTCCGGAATCAGGAGATCATGACCTGAGCCGAAATCAGGAGTCGGACGCTTAACCTACTGAGCCACCCAGGCGCCGGGTTGTTTCCTCATTGTGGCAAAATGCGCATTAAGACTTGCCATTGTAACCATCTCTTAAGTGCACAGCTCAGTGACATCAAGCACACTCAACAGTGTCCTGCACCCGCCCCCACCACCCGTCTCCAGAACTTTCCATCTCCCCAGACTGAGACTCTGTCCCCATGAAACACTGACTCCCCCGCCCCCTGCCCCACCCCTGGCTCCCACCGTCTACTCTCTGTCTCTGTGGACGGGACTCCTCTAGGGACCCCCTGTGAGTGGGGTCACGCAGGACGTGTCCTTCTGTGTCTGGCTTCTCTCGCTGCACACAGTGTCCTGCGGGTCCGTACACGTGGTGGCAGGTGGCAGACGTCCTTCCTAAGGCTGGATCATAGTCCGGCGTGTGGATGGACCCCATCGTGTTTATCCTTCATCCGCGGATGCATACTTGGGCTGTAGTGAATCATGCTGCTGTGGACATGTAAATCTCCCTGCTTTCAGTTATTGGGGTGTATACCCAGAAGTGGGACAGTACTATATAGCTCTAATTCCTTGTCCCTCTTTCTCTGTCATCGTTATACCCGTCACGTGCACAGACGTTACAGAAACCTAGTAGTGCATCGCTACGGTTGCTACTGTACCTGAGGCCCTCCGTTAAAGGCGGCAGGTCCCCATCAGGGCCGCCTTCTCGGGGCACCTGTGCGGAGCCAGCGCCCCGCCCCTCCCGGCTGTCCGCCGCCCGCACTAGGACGCCAGCTCCGGCGGAGCGCTGGGCCCGAACCCACGGGGAGCGCGGGGTTCCGAGAGAGGCGGCGGGGTGCCCGAGGCCCCAGCCGCAGCGTCTCCTTAGCGAGCGCCGCCTGCGCTCGGCCCTCCCGCCAGCAGAGGGCGCGCTCATCAGCCGAGAAAGCGGAAGCGCGTCCGAGCTGTCGGGCGCGGGGCGGGGCTCATGGGCGAGCTCGTGATAATCGCGCAGGCGCGGAGGGGCGGTCCTTTCCGAAGAGCTGACAAGATGGTGAGTGCCGCGGGTTGGCGCGGGTCTTCCCGACTCATCCGGCGCCATCCGCGGTCTGGCCGTGCCGTGAAGGCCGGAGGCAGGCCGCCCGGCTGCGGCAGCCATCTCTTGAGCCTCCGGGGCCGCCGCCTATCGGGGGGCGGGGGGGGCCGGGCTGGTGTCGGGATGACGCGGGGCGGGGAAGGCCCGCGCAGGCCGACGTGTCCTGGCCGAGCCCCAGCGACCCGGGGCCGCCCGCGCTCCCCGGGGACGGGCCGGAGGCCGTGTGTCCCCGCGGGCCCCCGTGGGCGCCCGAGGGCGGCCGCGGGGGTGGGAGGCGAGTCTGCGGCCGCCCTCTGACCCTCGCCCCGGGCCCGCGCAGGCGGAAGTGGAACAGAAGAAGAAGCGTACTTTCCGCAAGTTCACCTACCGCGGCGTGGACCTGGACCAGCTGCTGGACATGTCCTAGTAAGGGGGCCGGGCGGGGCCGGGGCGCTGTTTGGGCGCAGCGACGTTTGGGTCGTACCTAATTGCCGGGTGTCCCCTCGTGACACTGTTTACACCCGCCGAAAACGCGGGAAGCGAGAACGGGCTGGGGTTTGGCGCGTGGCCGGAAGCTCCTAGGCAGGGTGGCGGAGGTCTGGCTGGGGTGCGGGGACACGGGCTTCTCGGATTCCCCGCAGCCTTCCTGAGCGTGAGCTTGGGTCAGCGGGGCCGTGAGGGGCCGCCCCCCCCCCCCTTCCGGGGACACAGGTCGGCAGAGGCCTGGTTGGCTGGAGGTGCAGCACTTTGCCCAAGAGGTGCCGGCCACGTATCCGCCTGCCTCAGTTTCCCCATCTGCAGCTCGCAGCTCTTGACTTTGAAGGCTTCTCCCCAGATTTGGGGCGGTGCAGGGCAGCAGCGACGTTCGCGGCTGGACCCTGGGGACTGTCGCGGCCCAGCCGCTCACGCCATCGCGCCCTGCCCCCCCAGCGAGCAGCTGATGCAGCTGTACAGCGCCCGGCAGCGGCGGCGGCTGAACCGGGGTCTGCGCCGGAAGCAGCACTCGCTGCTGAAGCGCCTGCGTAAGGCCAAGAAGGAGGCCCCCCCGATGGAGAAGCCCGAGGTGGTGAAGACGCACCTCCGGGACATGATCATCCTGCCCGAGATGGTGGGCAGCATGGTGGGCGTCTACAACGGCAAGACCTTCAACCAGGTGGAGATCAAGGTACCCGTGGGGCGCGGCGGGGCGGGCGGCGGGGGCGTGGCCGCTCACGGTCGCCTGACTCCTTGCCCTGCTCCTCCCCCCTGCAGCCTGAGATGATTGGCCACTACCTGGGCGAGTTCTCCATCACCTACAAGCCGGTGAAGCACGGCAGGCCCGGCATAGGGGCCACCCACTCGTCCCGCTTCATCCCCCTCAAGTAGCCCGTTCGCCCAATAAAGACGCAGCCTGTTCTGGTCGCGAGTCGGACTGTTCCTTCCCTTCCGCGGGGCTGGGCCTGCTCACCGGTCGGAGGCTCAGGCGGTGCGTGATTTGGGCCAGTGCTGGGCAGCAGGTGGCCCTGGTTTCCTGCTGTGGACACAGGGATGGCCCCGCTTAACAGCGGGGCCCGGCGCTGTGTGGGTAGGGGCTCCGCATGAATGGCCTCGGCCCCGTGACCAGTGCAGGTTGTGTGCGGTCCTGTCTGTGCCCCCTGCCTCTGGATCCTTCAACCGAAATCCCACAGGTGCGGCCACAGGCCTCCCCTGGGCCTGCTTCGGCCCATGCAGGTGGTCACTCCTGGGTCCAGGGAAGTGTCTCCCCTGGAGCCACCGTGCCCTTTGGGGCTCCTCCTCCCTTGTTGTCCGGTCCTGGGGGTGTGCGTGCCCACAGGTGAAGTCCACGACCAGCAGGAGGCTTTGCGCAGCCTGAGCGCTCCCTTCCTGCGTCTGCACACGCCGGCCCGGCGACCCTCACGTGCTGTCCGGGTCTGGGTCTCGTGTGGTTTCCAGGGGCAGGGTCACACCGGCCCCTAGGGTCTGATGAAGGGTCCCAGCCCCGCTCCCCCAAGTATTTCTGTCTAGATTTGTTCCATGATGAGGAAGCCCTACAGACCAGGGTGGACTGCTCCTCGGTAGGCACTGGCCAGGCAGTGGTCCCTTTGGCTCGCTGATGGACAGCGTGGGTGGGGGGGATGGTCGAGGTGGGAACCCTGGTCAGCAGGAGAGTGTGAAGCTGGCTGCCTGCTGCATGTGTGACAGTGGTCACAGTGTCTGCGCCTCTGTTGGGGCGGTGAGGGCCGGCCAGGAGGGGAAGGGAGGGACACAGCGGAATGGAAAGGCGCTCCTGCCTCCCTGCCCTCCTCCTAGCGGCCACTGCCACCACCTCCGGGCTTCCTTCCTCTGCATTTTGATTTGCTCACTGTTCTCTCTTGGGTTGTGGGTGGCTGTGTTTATAATCCACAGCAGAAGGCAGTACGGGGAACGGCCAGACAGCTTGCGTGACCAGATTAAACGGGTTCCCCCAGGTGGGCAGAAGGAACCAGTGTTGGGACCAGATGATCTGGAAGTACGTCTGTGGCCTGTGTGGCACCATCCCTGATAAGGCAGTCCTCTCGCCCGGAAGACGTGGGCCGAGAATCTAAAGTGGTGGGTGTCTGGTGTGGCAGGGAGCAAGGCCACAGGAGGCTGCGTGGGCTGATGCGAGGGGCCTGGAGCTGCCAGTGGGGATGCTGATCGGGGCAAAGATCAGGGACTCCGGGGTCCTTTTGGACAGCCCCCTGAGCCTGGCCGCGCTGCAGAGAGGCCGACTCACCACGTGAAGTTGGAATATGACTGGGGTGCGTGAGATGGGACCTTAACTGAGGTGACTGGGTGCTTTGCAGTTTAAAGGCCGTGGTCAGAGCTGTTGACTGACATCTGGTCAACACTGTCCACACTCCCTTCGTTTGGAACAGCAGAAGCCTCTGTGACCTCCGCTAGCAAACTGCCCACGAGGCCCAGCGAGAAGAGGCAGGGTTCGCTGTGTCACTCCTCAAAGAATAAAAACTGTTGGGTGTCTGGGTGGCTCAGTCAATTGACTGTTGATTTCAGCTCAGGTTACGATCCCAGGGTTGTGGGATCGAGCCCCGTGTCCGGTTCCACACTGAGTGTTTAGCCTCCACTCCTCACACATGCACATGCTCTCAAAGACAAAACAAAAAAAAACCTTAAAATACAAGAAACTTGTTTCATGGAAGATTGGCCTCGGGAAGAAGAATGCCCAGGGCGGCTGTGCCCCTTTACTGGAACGTGGGTTGTGACCCTGAGCTTGGAAAGCCATAAAAATGGGCAGAGCATGCTTGGGTGGCTCAGTCAGTTGAGCATCGGACTCTTGATCTCAGGGTTGTGAGTTCGGGTCTTGCACTGGGCATGAAGTCTACTTAAAAAACAGCTTTTAAGGCACTAGGCCTCCCTGTGGGAGCAAAGTGCACATGCAGACCGTTGAGGACGGGAGAATCCCTCGTGCAGGTGGTGGTGGGTGCCAACCAGGGGTCAGGCTCATGCACCCAGTGATGGGCAGACTTCAGGCCAAAGGGCTTGCCATCTGTTCTCGTAGGTAAACCTTTGTTGGCGTTCACTCCACTGGCCCGTGCAGCCAAAGTAGGGCCTTTATAACAGATTTTGTTCTACAAAAACCAGCAGGACCCGCCCCGACAGCAATACTGCCGTCACCCCCTGTAGGGCTTTGGAACCCTCACTGGAAGCTTCCAGCTCTGCCACCATGGGCCTGGGTGGGCTCAGGGAGGGAAGGGTCAGCGATTACTGTTTTCCTTAATTGCAGTTTGGATTTCTATCAACCACTTACGTGTAATTGGGGGGCAATGCATATTAGTGTTACAGGTGAAAGCGATTGTGTCCCACTCAGACCGAAGTGCCCACCCCAGCTGTCAAGTGACACTCCAGGCCAGGATGCACTCTGCAGAGCCCAGGCTGTGGGGTAGGGGCCTTAGTCATCCGGGCTGTCTCACTAACCGGGCCCCTCTAATGGCCCGAGGTTCAGGCTCTGCCTTCAGACCCCCAGTCACATCCCTGCCTTTGTTTCCTTCTGCGTCTGACGCTCTGGTCCAGTCCACTGGGTTGCAGCCCACATTCGCACCCACCTGCCGTCCCCAGTACTTCAGTCACACAGGCAGCCCCCACCCTGGTGCTGGGTTCCCCTCTCCCCCCACCCCCCCACCCCCCCAAGCCAACTGGGCCAGCTGCCTTCAGAGCCTGTCCCAGATCTGGCCAGGTCACTATTTCTGACCTGTTGGTCAATTTGAAATAAGCAGGTATTCACCCCCTGACTTCCCCAGGCTCCAGAAAGCACCCCGAGTGCTGGCTTGTTCTCACGTCCAGCCTTTTCTGCCGGACACCTACCCACTGATTCATGGCACCTGCTTGCAGAGGCCAAGGCAGCGCCCCCTTTCTCTCGCTGCTTGTCCTTTGCTGTTCCAGGACTTAGCACAGTTCCTAAAAACGACCCTCCGCGACCCCTGCCCCCATCCCTCCCAGACTAACACAGTCCCCTCCTCCCTGGTCTCCCACTGCCACCAAAGGGCGCCGGTGAGCACCGCGTCCGGCGAGTCCCTGCCCTGCCCACCGCCCTCCAAGGCTCGCAGGGGTCGTCACATGTTCACAACCCCCCCCCCCCGCCCCGCCTCACACACACACACACCTCCTCCCTTTGCGCTGGCTGTTACACGTGCCGGGATGCTGTTACTCGGGTCTATTAAGTGTCCTTCCCAGCAGCCTTCCACGCTCCCACCTCCCTGCTGTTTTCACCGCTCACCGCGGGCCAAGTTACCGTCCTCTTGTCGGCGGCCTTTCCCTCTCCTCCCAGTGTGCTAGTTTCCCACGGGCATTCTGTTGCAACGACTGTTTACTGCACAAGGCCCGGCACACAGTAGGTGCTTAACAGAGGCTGCTTAATGACTCGGACGGATGTCTGTCGACGTGTGGTGTGAGCCAACAAGTCCCATCACTGAGTCCGGCAAACTGGACGCGCACCGCAAATGTTTGCTGAATGACTAATGGATTGAGCGCGCAGCCGGAGCCTGGCTGCTGCCGGCCCACGATCCAGGCCGGCAGCCGATTGCGGCCACAGGGCGGCGCCTCCCTCCATCCTTGCGAGATCGCCATTCTCCTCGGGACCCCTCCCCGCTCTCCCTCGTCCCCCCTCCCCCGTCTGCTCACTCAGGTCCCCCTCCTCACACCGCCCACCCGAGTCCTCAGTCCCACGAGACGCCCTCCCCCCGCTCCTGCGAAGTCCCGCAGACCCGCTCGTCCGCTGCCTCCCGGAGGAGTCCCCGCCCGGCCCCGCGGTGCGAGCCCTCCCCGTAGTCGCTCCGCGCAGGCGCAGGGAGTCTCCGCCGAGCCTCCCCCCTACCCGAGCAGCTGAGGGCGGGGCGCAGGCTGGTCCGGGGCGGCCGCGGCTCCATGGGGCTCTTGGGGCTGCTGAGCCTGCTGCACTCAGCCTTCTTCGGGGACCAGGTAAGGCGTGGGGGGCACTCCGACACGCGCACGGGGCTGGACGGGTCTGGGGTCTCGCGCAGTCGCCGCGGAGACCGTTGCCAGGGCAACCGCTTCAGGCTGTGCTCCGGGGGGGAGCCCCTCCCCCACGTCGCAGCGGATCCCCCCCACCCCGGGTCTGCGCAAGCGCAGCCTCGGATAAAGACCACCCCCCCCTCCCGACCCCTCCCCACTGCGCGGACGCAGAGAGCAGCTGGGGCGGTGGGGACTGCGACGGGGGACCGTCTAGCCGAGGCTCCGTCCCGCACTGGCGGGTAGGGGCTGGGCCACACCCTGCACCTCTTCGGGCCTCAGTTTCCCTTTCTGGGCTCCCAGCGCAGGGCCGACTCCGACCTTCACCGACGCTGAGGTTCACAATATGCATCCCACCGGGCCTGAGAGCTTTGCCGGCCTCCGTAATCGTTCTGAACCTCGGGGCTCTCACGTTCCCGATTTAACGGGAAACTGAGACGGGGGGCGCCGCTAGGAGCCCAAGCCTTCGTCTGGGTTGGAGCCTGAGCGCGGGGCGGAGGCGCCAGCAAAGGACCAGGCCCGGTGGCCGAGGGGAGCTGTCCGCGGTGCTGACAGGACGCTCTCTTGCCCTCTCCCTGCCCGGGAAACTGAGGCCCGGAAACCGGGCAGGGGATCCACCCCGGATCCGGTTTCGGGGGCACGGCGCCACCACTCCCTCATCTCCAGTAGTATTCCCTTTTCCATCAGGGCTCTGCTCCGTCACCCAGCCCGCGCCCCATCTCTGTGGTCGCATGACAACCTGGTGCCTCTCTGCTTCCCTCTACCCCCACCCCAGCTCCGAGTTGGGGGCGGGGGGGGGGGAAGGGACACCCATGGTTCTGCCCCGAGCCCCTAGCACAGTGGATGGTCAGTGGAAGAGCGCGGGCCATCAAGTGGGAAGAGACACTGAGGTCAGGCTCAGAAGACTCAAAGGCCCTCTGAGTGACCCTGTTGTGCTGGGCCAGATGCTGGCATGGGGTTGGGGGGGGGGGGCGGGCAGGGGGAAGGGATGGTCTCAGGGTGAGGATGTGGATAAGCGAGCCCCACGATTCAACTCTCCCCTTGAGAGCCCAGCAGCGGTAGGGAGCACAGAGGATCCCAAGGAGGGTGCCTGGGGAGGACCCCCCCCCCCACTAGGCCTGGGTACTGTGCCTTGAGGGGCTCCTCATTCCCCCAAGACTGGGCTTGGGGTCCTGGGGTGCCGTGGGGTTTCCCGAGGCTCTGTGGTTCTCGGATTTCCAGTGATCCCTGAGTCTGACTGTGGCTCAAGAATTTAAAGGGTCAGGGATATTGGGGGATGAGGGGCAGGGTGTCAGAGATGTGGTGCTCCAGAGGCTTGGGGACAAGGGCATCTTGTCTTGTAGTCTCAGTGCCTTGTGCCCTCAGCCTTCTGGTCCCCAGGGAGGGGGAAGCCCAAGGCTGGTGAGGCTCACAAGTGAACTGAAGCAGTGTGCTCCCTGGCTTAAGCCTCAGTGTCCTCATACATACGAGGGCAAGGCTGGCCATCAGACCACCCTAAGACTGGCTGAGAGGGGTCTGGGGAGCAGCCACACCTGAAACTGGGTGAGGGGATAGGACTTAGTTCTGTGCAGGCAAGGATTCTCCAACCCACCTCCCAGTCAGCAAAACAGGAAACTGAGGCCAAAGAGAGAGACGGCCAAGGTCACAGTGAAGCTGGGCCCTCGGCTCTGTCCTCTCCCTGCCCCCATTCCGGCTCTGGCCAGTCTGCTCTGCTCTCGGTGATCAGCTCGGACTGCCCCTGCTCTAAACCCCTGGTAGTGAGCTGGCGCGGCCCCGCGAGAAGCCCAGGCCCCCTGACAGGGGACTGGCCGCTCAGCTCCAGGGACGGCACATGTCATTCCTTCAGCCCCGGGGAATACCTTTCCCCTCCTTGCTTCCAAAGCCAACTCTTACTCATCCAGGAGAGGCCAAGCACTGCTGTCCTTTTGTGCAGCCTTCCCAGCTTCCAGAAAGAGCCCCTCTGCCCCCCATACCCCCTTCCCAGGGCCCACAGGCTGGGGACTGCTGCGTTTGGCTGTGGAGGCTCCAGGACAGCCAGGCCCCCTCTCAGGGACCCCACCCCCACCCCCGACAGTGCTAGCCCAGGGCGGGGCACACGGGACCTCCTGCCACCCAACAGAACACAACGTGGTGTGTGTGCCCTTGGCTGCCTGCCTTGCACCAGCCCTTACAAAGGCTGCACCCCCCACCCCACTTCACGGGGGGGGGAGGGGAACAAGGTTCTCGAGGCAAACATTTGCCACGGCCCCCCCTCCCCCAGCCAGGAAAGACAGAGGCAGGCCCCCTAAACCACGTCTCCTGGCCCGGAGCCTCCTTCCTCCGTGGGGCGTGCGTGTGTCGGAGGCAGTAAAGACTGGCCCCAGCCGCAAAGTTCTGGCTCTGTGGACCCATCGAGGACCTGAGACAGCTGGGACCCCAGGCTTCTCCTTGGCCTTACCTTCTGTGAGGGTGAAATAGTGTGATGGGAGACAGAGACACAGAGAGACAGATTGAAAGAGAGCGAGCGACATGGGGTGGACAGGGAGTCGTGGCAGACACCCCTGGAAGAGCTCTGTCAGGCGGGAGACAGAGGCGCCGGGGTCCCCAGTGCCTCTCAGCCTGCCCGCCCATCCCCCACCCCCACCCCTTCATGCTGGCCGTGACCCCGCTGGCAGGGGGTGGGGAGTGCAGTCTGGATCCCGAGCCCTGCCCCGCCCTCACCCGTCAGCACGAGGCTCGGCTGGATCCGTCGGGAGGGGCTGGCCTCCCCCTTGCCCCCCCCCACCCCCAATTCTGATGTAACATCCGAGACCGCATGCTTTTTTTTTTCCTCTCAAATTCTCCGGATCCAGCCGCCGGAGGTTCTTGACCGCTTTACCCCGGAACGGGTGGAGGGCACAGGGTCCTCGTCCTCGGGGCGCCCCCCCCCCCCCCCCCCCCCCCCCCCGCAAGCCCTGCACACGCAGTCCCCGAACCCGCCCGGAGGCCCGACGTCCGGCTGCCGCCGCTGGTCCCCGCCCCGGGGCCGCCATTGGCTGTTGCCATGGCACCAGTCCGTCTTCCCGCGCCGCAATTGGCCGCCGCGCCCGCATCCCGCATCCCGCATCCTCCCCCGCGCGCGGTGGTCTCGCCCAGCTCCGGGAGCGGCGGCGCCGCCTGGCCAGGCCGGGACCGGGCTTTGTCCGCCCCAGAGCCCTCTGCCTGCGCCGCCGAGACCCCGGAGCCCCCGCCCCGCGGCGCCCCCGCCAGCCCGGCCCAGCCCGAGATACAGTAAGCGCTTCCCCGGGTGGAGGGCAGGGGGCGCGTCCTCCGCCTCAGCCGGGGAAGGTGGGGGGGCGGGGGTGTCTCCATCCCCTTCTCTCTGCTTCACCTGTCAGCACACGCTTCGTTTCTCCAGGGTGGAGCCAGAAAGGGAAACTGAGAACCAGGGAGGTTGGGCCCCTGCGTCGCTGCTGCCGGGCCCACGCACACACCCACCCACGGGGTTCGACACTCGGACCTCCCAGTCTGCAGGCAGGCCTGCTGTGTGCTTGGGGGGTAGTGCTCCTCCTCCTTGGACATCAGGTTCCTTCTCTGTAACGTGGGGTTTGAAGGAAGGGCCCCTTTGGGGCACATCTGCCGTCCTCCCCTGAAATTTGGCCACTCACGGCTCAACCAGGGGAACTGCCAGCTATTGGCGCTTTCCCTTCTGCAATGGAGATCTCTCGGGGAGGCTCCCAGGAGTCCCCTGACGCAGCCTGGGGATGAAGTCCAGGCAGGAGGGCTTCCTGGAGGAAGCTGCACCTTGAAGGGTGGCAGGAGTCAGGAAAGGTGCTCCAGGCAGAAAACTGCACGTGCGGAGGCCTGGGGAAGGACACTGCAGTGTGGCTGCTGGGTGTCAGCGAGGCAGGGTGCGTGTGGAGGAACTGGCTCTTATCTTGAGGGCACTGGGGAGCCATGGGCGGTACTGGAGCGAGGGAGGGATGGAATCCAGTCGTGACTTTCAAAGCTTCCTTTTGGCTTTCTGTGAGAGTGGACTGTGGGAGGCCAGCGAGGCTGCCCTGATGGAAAGGGTGTAGGGGGCCTGGGGGAGAGGGGGCCTGGCTGGGCAAAGCTTGAGGGGCTGGTGGGAGTGTGGAGTTGGGGAGGCCAGGCTGGAATGAGGGGAGTCTGGTGGGTGGCCCTGCCACCAAGCTCAGCGCGATGAGGATACAGCAGTGACCACCAGGCGTAGGGGGAGTGAAGGTGTCCCAGGCTTAGCCTGGAACATCCAAGACGGGGGAAACCTGGTGTGTGTGTGTGGGGGGGGGGGGGGGGGGGGACAGCCCTGGGTGGGGCTCCAGGAGCCGGCCTGGGTTTAGGGAGTGGGAGGGACACTCAACAGGGTCCTGCACCACCTAGAGCTTCCCTGAGGCTGTGCTGGGCGTGGCAGCCGGGCCCCAGCAGTCTTGCCACAGCCCCCGGCCTGAGTCCCAGCTGGGAGCTCCTCCCCCCCCCCCCCCGCCCCCCAGCCTCGGGCAGGGTCGATATTGGGGTGGGAGGCAAAGGCCCTCGGCCTTCCCTACCTGACACATTTGCTCCCACTTGACTGTCCTGTCCGCCCTCCCACCGACCCGCAGGGCCGAGTTCTTCTCAACCCTCAGATGGGCAAAGCGAGGCCCGCAGAGCCCAGAAAGCACCGCCTGGACTTCTGAGTCCTCCCAGTGTCGGGTCCCGGTCGTGCCTTGCCAGTCACCCGGGCCTGTTTCTTCCTCTGAGCACAGCCCAGTGGCGGTCCCTGAGGCTCGGGACTGTGGCCAGCGAGCCAGATGACGGGTCAGGCATACAGCAGGTCCTCCCAAAGGGTCAGGATGGCCCAAGCCCATCACCCCACGCTTATTCCAGGCCCAGCGAGCCCCTTGGTGGTCCCAGGGTGGGTGGGGTGGGGAGGGTTCTGGGGGCCGGAGCAGAGGGCGGACAGTGAGTGACGGGCACGTGAATGAGTGCATGTGGCCAGGCTGGGGGGCGGAGAGCAAGTGCCTCCCTGTGGGCTGGGAGGGCGGGCCGATCTGGGGAGGGGCTCCGGGGAGGAGACCACGGCCTGCCACTGGTGCGCCTCAGACAAAGGCGGAGGGAGGGGGCGCGAGCCGATGGGAAGGGAACAAAGAGGGAAGGGGGGGTGGGGAGGAGGTGGGACAGCTCTGGGGAGGGCCAAGCCCAGAGAGGAGGAGCTGCCAGCCAGCTGGACCGAGGAGGCTGGGCCAGAGTGAGGACAGCCACACACAAAGAAGCGGGTGGCAGCGGGAGAGCCCGGGGGCTGGCGCAGGGCTGCCGGGAGGGGAGCCGGAGGGGAGCCGGGCCAGGCAGGTGGCTGCTGGGCTCCAGCTGTTGGTGGAGGGGGTGTGGGGGTGGCGGGGGGTGACCGTGGTGGGCTTGGGTCTGCCGGCCCGGCTGTCCAGCTCCGGGCGCCCCACCATCACCTGGCCCTGGCTCTCTGAGCCGTGTGCTTGGCCTCCACGGCAGTTCTAGCGTCCTGGGCTGGGCCCGCTAGCGGTCTGCCCACCTCACCTCGGGGCAGCTGCGTTGCTGTGGGAGAGGGCCTCGGATGTCCGTGTGTCTGTCTAGCTGCCCGCCTGTGTGTCTGGGAGCCCGGCAGTGAGGGTGGACGTGTACTCGTGTCTGCTGGCCACCTGGGCCTTGGGGCTGCGTGTCTCCACATCCATCCCGGGGCTCTGCCCCTCTGCCTCCCATTGGCCCTGCCCGTGCCTGTCCTCCGGGCCGCCAGAGTTCTGCCTGCAGCGGTCCACACCTGGCGCTCCCGCTGGGATTCATCCCCGAGATCAGATGGGAGAGCTGGGGCTTAGATCAGGGCACCCTCCCTAGACCCCCGGGTGAACCCGCTGACCTGTGGCCCCAGGCGCTGCAGGAGCTGAAGATGACGAGCTCCGTGGCGCCCTACGAGCAGCTGGTGCGGCAGGTGGAGGCCTTGAAGGCCGAGAACAGTCACCTGAGGCAGGAGCTGCGAGACAACTCGAGCCACCTGTCCAAGCTAGAGACGGAGACGTCCGGCATGAAGGTGAGGGTGGGGCTGGGCAGAGGCCTCGGGCTGCCCTGACAGGGACAGACGCCGGGGTGCTGGACCCAGAGACCCACAGGCCAGCCCCGGGCAGCAGGCTCACGCTGCCGGACACCCTCTCCCGCCCCCACCTTAGGAGGTCCTGAAGCACTTACAAGGCAAGCTGGAGCAGGAGGCCGGAGTGCTGGTGTCCTTGGGGCAGACGGAGGTGCTGGAACAGCTGAAAGGTGAGGGGCCCACGGGGGGGCAATCCCCGGCTTGCCCCCAGAGGTTGCTGGGAGGAGGGGCGGGAAGGGGCACTGACCCTGCCTCCTCCCTCCGCGCCCATGCAGCCCTGCAGATGGACATCGCCAGCCTGTACAACCTCAAGTTCCAGCCCCCAGCCCTAGGTCCTGAGCCCACTGGCCGGACCCCCGAAGGAAGTCCAGTACACGGCTCCGGGCCTTCTAAGGACAGCTTTGGGGAGCTGAGCCGGGCGACCATCCGGCTGCTGGAGGAACTGGACCGGGAGAGGTGAGATGGCAGGTGGCGGGACCTGGCCGCTGGAAGCTGTCACGTAGCTCCGCCCCCAGCCGGCTCCGCCCCAGCACCTCTGCCCGCTGATTGGCCCGCCGGCACGTGTTCCACCCACCTCCTGAGTCGGCCTTGCCCACTCCCACTCCACGTGGCTCCATGGACCTCAGCTGGAGCACGAAGAGGAAGGGGGAGTCCCTGGCACAGGGCAAGGCTCCTGGGAGATGTCCCCACGGGTCCCCAGCATGCAGGCTTCGCGAGGGACAGGGCTGTGTCCATTGCCAGGGTCAGGACTGGAGCCAGAAGGGCTCAAGGCAGCCTTTGTGCAGAGAGGGCTGTGGCCCAAGAAACCTGGGCCGGGGGCCAGCAGAAGAAAGCAGGGTCTGGGCACCCAGCTCGGCTCGGCTGGGTTGTGTGGGGTCGGATGCGGCAGTGCAAGGCCGGCTTGGGGTTGAGGCCGTGCTGTGCTGTAGGACCTCAGGCCAGTCTCCTCACCCCTCCCAGCCCCAGGCTTCCGCTCTGTAGTTCTATGTAACAAAATTATTTAAAGTCAATAAATTTTTATTTGAAGAAAGAAAAAGAAAAAGACCCTGAGCCTGAACGTGGGGCTCTGTAAAACGGGAAGGGCAGCATCGCCCCCCACAGGGTTAACAGGGAGCCTGCAGCGCCCGGAGCAGTCCGAGCCTGACTTGGTCTTTGTAGGCTAGAGGGAGATGAGCGAGCGTGGGAGCGGCGTTAGCACAGCCCCCTCAGGGTCTTTCTCTGGGGACCACAACTTATAAAGTTGAATAGATTTTCTGCGCCCCACCCCAGTCCCGGGAGCGCCAAGGGCGAGACTTTGCCACGCCGTTCGACTTGGCACACAGCGCCCAACAAGCGATCACACAAATCAAAATAAACAACACACGCAGGACGGCTCCCGCCCTGCGAGCCTGCGCCCACCGACTGCCCGCCCCCTCCCCAGGTGCTTCCTGTTGAACGAGATCGAGAAGGAGGAGAAGGAGAAGCTCTGGTATTACTCACAGCTGCAGGGCCTGTCCAAGCGCCTGGACGAGCTCCCGCACGTGGAGACGGTGAGCGCGCGGGGGACGGCGCGGGGGGAAGGGGCTCGGGCCCGGGCGCCCCCTCACCGCGGCCCGCCCGCCCCTCCCAGCAGTTCTCGATGCAGATGGACCTGATCCGGCAGCAGCTGGAGTTCGAGGCCCAGCACATCCGCTCGCTGATGGAAGAGCGCTTCGGCACCTCGGACGAGATGGTGCAGCGCGCGCAGGTGAGGCGGCGGGCGGGGCGGGACGCTGGAGCCTCTTCCGGGGAAGAGCGCGTCACTGGGCGGAGCGCAGGGACTGCTGTGGGAGGGGTCTGGACCGGGAGGCGGAGCCAGGGGTAGAGCCCTTTGTGGGTGGGGCCAGAGGGAGCGAAGGGCGGAGCCGGGCCCCGAGGGCAGGGTCCGAGAACTGTGGGGGTTAGGGGACGGCCAGTGGGCGGAACCGAGTATGAGCCAGCCGTGGGCCGCGGTCCGGGGGCCGGACGAGATCAGGGAGCGGGCGGGTCCGGAAGGGTGGGGCGGGGTCAAGCAAGAGAGTGGGTGGAGCCAGCGCCTGGGTGGGGCGGGGTTGTGGGCGGAGTCAGATACCGCAGCCACGGTGTTTACGGTAGGCGGGACCGTATAGAGGAATGGGGGTGGGGCCAGGGTGGGGCAGAAGCGGAATGCTGATGGCGAAGTGGGTGGGGTCATACGGGAGTGGGCGGAGTCAGACCCGGGGGCGGGGTCAGCCCCAGCGCGCATCTTTCTCTTGGCTCAGATCCGCGCTTCTCGCTTGGAGCAAATCGATCAGGAGCTGCTGTCCGCACAGGACCGGGTGCAACAGACAGAGCCCCAGGTACTGGGAGGGGTGGCGCCAGGGTCCCGGGGTGGTGACGGGTCTAGGCAGTGAAGAGACCGCTAGGGCTCTGCCCGGTCCAGGAATGGGCCTGCAGCCCCCACCCACATCGTCACGGGGGTGTGGCCGGCATTAGCAGCCTGGGCGCTTTGTGGGGTGCTCCCCAACAGAGCCCGCAGGTCTGGCGTTCTCCGCACAGGCCCTGCTGGCGGTGAAGTCGGTGCCGGTGGACGAGGATCCAGAGACTGAAGTCCCCACACACCCTGAGGATGGTGTCCCTCAGCCCGGCAACAGCAAGGTGAGGGGGCGTCCCGGTTTGTGGGGGAGGAGGGGGGTGGGTTGAGGCAAGGGGTGCAGATGGCCAGCTGGGTTGAGGTGCATGGTGACCTGGGTCCTGCCTCTCTGTCCGATGTGGGGGGCCTTCCCTCCGCCGTCTCCATAAAGCGGCCCCAGGTGTGGAAGGGCCACCCTGGGGTGGGGTGTGTGCTGAGGCTGGCAGGGCCAGAACGTGGGTGGGGACAGCTGTCCTGTGTGTGGGGACGGCACCCTAGACTTAGACGTAGGAGGTCACCCACGGGAGTACCCCGTGAGGAGGACAGTCAACTTGGCCCTCCTCAATCGGGAGCGCCCCAGTGCCCTCCCCAGGTGTGTGCCACTGCCCACAGGAAGATGCAGGGTGAGGGTGTCGGGGGTGAGCAAGTGACGGTCCTGGGCTGGGGTCACAAGACGCTCACTGTGTCTGGGCGGCCCACCGGGGGTTCAGGGACTGGCTGGGGCCAGGTGAGCCGGGCGTGGTTCACCGCCCCCCTTGACCCCCGTCCGCCGCCCCTCGTAGGTGGAGGTGGTCTTCTGGCTGCTGTCCATGCTGGCAACGCGTGACCAGGAGGACACGGCGCGCACCCTGCTGGCCATGTCCAGCTCGCCGGAGAGCTGCGTGGCCATGCGCCGCTCGGGGTGCCTGCCGCTGCTGCTGCAGATCCTGCACGGCACCGAGGCCGGCGCCGGGGGTCGCGACGGAAGCCCCGGGGCGACGGGCGCCAAGGACGCACGCATGCGCGCCAACGCGGCGCTGCACAACATCGTCTTCTCGCAACCTGACCAGGGCCTGGCGCGCAAGGAGATGCGCGTCCTGCACGTGCTGGAGCAGATCCGGGCCTATTGTGAGACCTGCTGGGACTGGCTGCAGGCCAGGGACGGCGCCGAGGGAGGCGGCGCCAGCGGCGGTGAGCCAGCGACGGGGGCCGCCGCCGGGCCCCTTCTCGGTGGCCTGCGCCGGCGAGGCTTGTGGGAACGTTGTCTTGGCGGATGGGCACGGGGGTGGCCCCCGACACCTGATGACACGGGGTGGGTGCTCAGGAAACCGCCGCCGAATGCAGGGATAGGTCGTGGGTCCCCTGAGAACAGAGTGTGAGGTTCCCGGTGTTTGCAGCTGATTGCAGTTACCTTATGACAAAAGCCGCAGGCGTCACCTCCCCTCCCTTGGCCGTCCTGGCTGAGGCGGCACCCCCTGCGTGGGTTGGCGGGAGGCGTGGGAAGGAGCCCCACCGCTCTGCGAGCCCGGCGTGCAGCCCTTTGAAAAGGCCTGGGGTCTCGCAGGGATGCAGAAGGCAGGGCGGGGCGGGCACCCACCGGCAGTGGGAGGGCGCTGACCTGGTCCCCTGGCCCACAGCTCCCGTCCCCATCGAGCCCCAGATCTGCCAGGCCACCTGTGCCGTGATGAAGCTGTCTTTTGACGAGGAATACCGCCGAGCCATGAACGAGCTGGGTGAGTGCCCCCTCGCCTCCCGCAGGAGGGCCCCGGTGCCTGGGTGTTTAGTGGAGGGGCTGGGGACGGGGTGGGGGTGGGGGTGGGGGGCTCGACCTTGTGAAGTTTCAGGTTTGGGGGCGTTACGAGTATCCTCTTTTTCCATATAAAAGTCATCAAAACACGGAAAAAAGAAATAGCAAAGGCCAAACATCACATCCATATGCTGAGTTTGGCTGTAAGGGTTACAAAACACACGGCTTCTCACCCAGCCGGTGGTCAGAGCGCCCCAAGGTTGGGTCAGGTCCCGTGTGGTTTGGCTGCGTGGAGGGGGGGGGCGCGCGGCGCCGGTGGGGGGGGGGGGGGCACGTGGTGAGGGGCTTTGGCACCAGCGGGTTCTTTAGGAGTGTGCACACCTTTGGGGCACCCCTGCGCCCTGTGGCCAGATTTACAAAGCAAGAGACACAGAAATAGGAAGGCAGGCGGGCAGCAAGCAACCCGTGTGACCCCCCGATCCGGAAACGGCCTGTGTCCAACAGTAAGTCCTCGTGTCGTCCGGGGAAAGTGGAGGAGGTGGTAAGGTCTCTTCTCTACACAATGCACGTGCACACACGTGCCCAGAATGCAGTGTAGACAGAATGGAGTGGCCCTGGGCTACACTTCCCCCAGCCGATGCCAGGCAGGAAAAGGAGGATTTCAGTTTTCATTGTCTCCTTCTGACCGTGGACGTTTGTACTATGAACAGGTGGAATTTCATATAAAACCGGTTCTCAGAGTGTGGCCCACAGGGACCCCTGGGGGTTCCCGAGATCCTTCCCAGAGGTCCACAAGGTCGCAATTGTTTTTGCCTTTGCCACCCCTGTTTTTTCTCGTGCGTGCGTGTGTTCGGCGGGGTTTCCAGATGCTCCTACTCTGAGGACCACTGGGCTGTACGTTCTGGGGTTTAAAAGGCTTCTTCTTTTTATTTTTTAATAAAAAAAAACTTTTTAAAGTGTTTATTTTTGAGAGAGAGACGGAGACAGAAACAGAGCGAGACAGAGACAGAGAGTGAGCAGGGGAGGGGCAGAGAGAGGGAGACACGGAATCCGAAGCAGGCCCCAGGCTCTGAGCTGTCAGCACAGAGCCCGACACAGGGCTCAAACCCACAAACCGTGAGATCGTGACCTGAGCCAAAATCAGACCCCTAACCGACTGAGCTCCCCAGGCTCCCCAACGCTTCATTTTAATTTCTAGCATGGAACAGCTCTCACCCACAGGAACAGAATCTCTCTGGGGGTCCTCAGAAAAGTTCAGAGGACGCAGGGGTCCGAGGCCAAAACACTTGCATGCCGCTGTTGTCCGCCGAGGCCCCCTAGCAGGGGGGTCCCCCACTCCCAGCACAAGCACCCCACCCACGGCCGAGTTCGCAGTCCTTTCTCCCTCCTCCTGTTTGCTTCTGTCCTGCGGGTTTCCAGCAGTGGAGAATTCCACGTTATGGAGCATTGAAGGCCTGAGAAGTGTCCCCTGTAATAACTTACAATTACGCATCACAAATTTTTTAGGGGCGTCAGGCCAGCTCCATTGGAAAGGCACGTGACTCTTCATCTCAGGGTTGTGAGTTCGAGCCCCACATCGGGTGTGGAGCCTACTTAAGAAAGTTAAATTGTGGTAACATACACACAGCCTAAAATTCATCGTAACCGTCTCTAAGCGCACAGCTCAGCGGCGTCAGGCACTCACGCTGTCCTGCACCCGCCCCCGCCACCCGTCTCCAGAACTTTCCATCTCCCCGGACCGAGACTCTGTCCCATGAAACACTGAGTCCCCCCCACCCCTGGCTCCCACCGTCTACTCTCTCTGTCTCTGTGGACGGGACTCCTCTGGGGACCCCTGTGCGTGGGGTCACAGGACCTGTCCTCCTGTGTGTGCCTTCTGTCACACAAGTAAACTCGGGCAGAACGTGTCCAAGGTGTGCCCACAAGGTGTGGCGGCAGGTGGCAGGGCTCCTGGTCACGGTTGAGCACCGCTGCCCAGTGGCGGGACACTGTGGTCTCAGGTTGGTCCCCTGGCGGACACCCGGGTTGTTGTGACCGTGGCGCCGGAGCACGTGGCCTGTTGACGTCGGGGTGTTCAGGTGCACGCGGGCCGCTGACGTCCCCAGAGGGTGCCCGGCCGGCCTGCCCCAGGGATGAGCACGTTGCCTCCCGCACGTTTGCTGCGTGAAGAGGGAGAAGCTTCCTGAGTCTGTGCCGCGACTGCCCCTTCTCTGCCTGCTGCCGTCTCTCCCGGGCCGGTCTTCCCAGGGCCGTCCGCCCGTCCCTAGCTGGGCACGCTGGCCCCCCGCCGGTGGCTCCTGGGCTCGAGCCGTGCAGACCCTGCCCTCAGTGGCTCCTGCTCTAATGGTCCTGAGGGAATTCTCACGTGGGGTGCTGGAGGGCGTCCTTGAGAAGGCGGCTCTGGGACTCTGGCGCTGGGAGTACAGGCAGGAGTCTGGGCAAATAGGGAAGAGCGTTCCGGGCCGAGGGAACAGCTGTGCGAAGGCCCGGTACTGGGGCAGAACCCTCGGAGCCGGCTGCACAGGTAGACCTGCCGAGGGCGGGGGTGGGGCGGGGAGGGGCCGAGGGCGTCCTGGCAGGGGGTGCTCACAGGCCGAGGTGAGGCGGGGCAGAAGGCAGGCGGGCTTTGGGGGGGGGGGGGCGGGGCTCACCGTGCCCCTTCCGCACCCCTGCAGGTGGGCTGCAGGCCGTGGCAGAGTTACTGCAAGTTGACTACGAGATGCACAGAATGACCCGGGACCCGCTGAACCTCGCCCTCCGTCGATACGCCGGCATGACCCTCACCAACCTCACCTTTGGAGACGTCGCCAACAAGGTGTCTGGGGCCGGCCGGAGGGCGGGCAGGGTCAGCGCGCTCCAGGCCCGGGCCTGCCTCGACCTCATGCCCGCCTTGAAACGGTCCTGAGGGGGGAGACAGTTGTCCCCGACTTCCAGGCGGAGGCCCAGAAGGCTGGCGTCCGAACGCGGCCAGCAGGGCCGCCACGCTCGCGGCTGGGGGAGGCTGGGGGGCGTCGGCGCCGCCCTGAGCCTCTTTCCTCCTTGGAGCCGCTGGGTGAGGAGGGGCGGGGCTCGGGCCCTTGCACACAGTAGGTCTACCTCTTGCCCCCCCCCCCCTTCCCCTGCCCGCTGTGGCGCGACTTTCCTCCTTCACATCAACAGGCCGCACTGTGTGCCCGCCGGGGCTGCATGGAGGCCATCGTGGCCCAGCTGGCTTCTGAGAGCGAGGAGCTGCACCAGGTGCGGGGGTGGGGGGCGGCGTGGCGGGGGGAGTGGGGGGGTGGGGAGTGGGGGGGGGGGGGGGGAAGGCCCACAGGGCGGCTCACCGCCCGAGGCCTTTCTGCCGGCCCAAGTCCCCTCCCCTCTGGGTGTGACGGGGCTCCCGTGGTGGGCGCCCCCGCCTGGCGCAGGGGTGAGGATGCGATTGCGGCCGCCCGCCCCGGGAGCCGGGGCCCCAGGTCCACCGCGCCCGCTCCGCCCGCCCCAGGTTGTGTCCAGCATCCTGCGCAACCTGTCCTGGCGGGCCGACATCCACAGCAAGAAGGTGCTGAGGGAGGTGGGCAGCATGACCGCCCTGATGCGGTGCGTCCTTCGAGCCTCCAAGGTGGGCACGGGGGCGGGGCGGGGACGCGTGCGTGGGGTGGAGGCGGGCGCGGGTGGGGGGCGGGGACGCGCACGGGCGTGGGGTGGCCCCGGCCGGACCGAGCGCTGCTGAGCGGGTGGCCCAGCCGTGGGGCCGCCGGCCCCGCGTCTCGAGAACCGCGTGACGGTCAACGTGATTGCTTCTCGCTCGCACTCGAAGGCGTGTCTGGGTGCCAGCGTTGGGTCCGCAGCTCGATGGTGGGGGGCGGGGGGGGGGGGGAGGGGCGGGTGCGCCGGGCTCGCTGGGCCCTCGCCGCTCACCCCCCACCCCCCGCCCCGCTGGGCGCCCAGGAGTCCACCCTGAAGAGCGTGCTCAGCGCCCTGTGGAACCTGTCGGCGCACAGCACGGAGAACAAGGCGGCCATCTGCCAGGTGGACGGCGCCCTGGGCTTCCTGGTGAGGACACTGACCTACAAGTGCCAGAGCAACTCGCTGGCCGTCATCGAGAGTGGCGGCGGCATCCTGCGCAACGTGTCCAGCCTCATCGCCACGCGGGAGGACTACAGGTCGCCCCCCCTCCCCCCGCCGGGGCTCTGGGACGGGGGGTGGGGGGGTGGGCACTGGGGGAAGCTGGGCCCCAGGCGCAGGCCGGGGTGGGGCTGGCAGATCCCACTCTGCTGGGAACCGAGGACAAGCCCTGATTGTGCTGTGAATGAACGGTCCCGATTTGTCCCTGGAGACTAAGTGTTTTTTTTTTAACATAAGTATACCCCAAATTTTGTGTGGGGTGTACTCATATAATCAACGTTTAGTTAACTTATTAAAATGAAAACATGGGGGCGCCTGGGTGGCTCAGTCATTTAAGCGTCTGACTCTTAATCTGGGCTCAGGTCGTGATCTCACAGTTCGGGAAATCGAGCCCCACATCGGGCTCTGTGCTGAGCACGGCGCCTGCTTGGGGTTCCCCGTCTCTCTCTGCCCCTTCCCTGTGGCACACATACAGGTGCTCTCTCAAAATAAATAAACGTTTCAAAGTAAAATAAAAATAAAATGTATTATTTTTTAGATAATGTTAATAAATACTTGTTCTTTATTACAGTCTTTACTGAGTAATATTAAAACCTCTTTTTAAAATATTTATTAATTTTGCAAGAGAGAGAAAGTGCAAGCAGGGGAGAGGCAGAGAGGGAGAGAGACAGAATTCCAAGCAAGCTCCGCACCGACAGGGCAGAGCCCAATGTGGGACCCAAACCCACGAACATGAGACCATGACCCAAGCTGAGAGCAAGAGTCGGATGCTTAACTGACTGAATGCTTGTTCTTTACGAAAATAAAGTATTGTTTAGGGGCGCCTGGGGGGCTCAGTCGGTTGAGCGTCCGACTTCGGCTCAGGTCATGATCTCGCGGCCCGTGGGTTCGAGCCCCGCGTCGGGCTCTGTGCGGACAGCTCAGAGCCTGGAGCCTGCTTCGGATTCTGTGTCTCCCTCTCTCTCTCTCTGCCCCTCCTCCACTCTCACTCTGTCTCTCTGTTTCTCAAAAGAGAATAAATGTTAAAAAAAAAATTAAAAAAAAATATTGTTTATTGGATGATAATCAGTAATGCTTTTAATGTAAGAAAACACAAAACATTTATTAATATAAGTATATCCCAAATATTGCATGGGCTCTACTTGTGCTAAAGATTTTATTTATTAAATCAATAAAACACTTATTTACTAAGTAATACTAATAATTAACAATGCTTAGGGGTTTTTTTCTTAAAAGATTTTATTTTTAAGTAGTCTCTACACCCAGTATGAGGCTCAAACTCACCACGCTGAGCCAGCCAGGCACTCTGATATTTTTAAAAACAGATAAAACTTATCTTCAGCGTAAGTATACCCCAAATATCATGAGATGTAGTTGTGCTAAAATGAGGTAAAGTCAAACTGAAGTTCACTTTAAAAAAAGTATTTTTTTAAATGTCTACTTATTTATTTTTTAAATGTTATTTTTTTAATGTTTATTCATTTTTGAAAGACAGAGAGAGAGCACAGGCAGGGGTGGGGCAGAGAGAGAGAGAGGGAGACACAGAATCCGAAGCAGGCCCCAGGCTCCGAGCTGTCAGCACAGAGCCCGATGCGGGGCTCGAACCCACCAACTGTGAGATCATGACCCGGGCTGAAGTCGGATGCTTAACCGACTGGGCCACCCGGGTGCCCCTCTATTTATTTATTTTAAGGGAGTGCATGTGAGCGGGGAGGGGCAGAGAGAGAGGGAGAGAGAATCCCAAGAAGGCTCCGTGCTACCAGCGCAGAGCCCGACCCTGGGTTCGAACGCATGAAACGTGAGATCGTGACCTGAGCCAAATCAGCAGTCGGACACCTACCTGACCGAGCCCCCCTGCGCCCCTAGAAGAAAGTATTATCATTTCACTATATGATGTCGCACCACGTATTTATTCGGTGTCCTGAAACGCAAAGTCGCCTGGGGAGCCCCGGACTTGTATTTGCGGGGACGGGGGGTGGGGGGGGGGGTTGGGCGCAGGCCTGACGCCCCCTCGTGCCGCAGGCAGGTGCTGCGGGACCACAACTGTCTGCAGACGCTGCTGCAGCACCTGACGTCCCACAGCCTGACCATCGTGAGCAACGCGTGCGGCACGCTCTGGAACCTGTCGGCCCGCAGCCCGCGCGACCAGGAGCTGCTGTGGGACCTGGGGGCCGTGGGCATGCTGCGGAACCTGGTGCACTCCAAGCACAAGATGATCGCCATGGGCAGCGCCGCGGCCCTGCGCAACCTGCTGGCCCACCGGCCCGCCAAGTACCAGGCGACGGCCACCGCCGTGTCCCCCGGCGCGTGCGCACCCAGTCTGTACGTGAGGAAGCAGCGGGCGCTGGAGGCCGAGCTGGACACGCGGCATCTGGCCCAGGCGCTCGACCACCTGGAGAAGCAGGGCCTGCCCGAGGCCGAGGCCGAGGCCGCCTCCAAGAAGCCGCTGCCGCCCCTGCGGCACCTGGACGGGCTGGCCCGGGACTACGCCTCCGACTCCGGCTGCTTCGACGACGACGAGGCGCCCTCCCTGGCTGCCGCCGCCTCGACCGCCGAGCCCGCCAGCCCCGCCGTGCTGTCTCTCTTCCTGGGCAGCCCCTTCCTGCAGGGACAGGCTCTGGCCCGCGCCCCGCCCGCCCGCCGCAGCGGCCCGGAGGCGGAGAAGGAGGCCGGCGGGGAGGCGGCCGTGGCGGCCAGGGCCAAGGCCAAGCTGGCGCTGGCGGTGGCGCGGATCGACCGGCTGGTGGAGGACATCTCAGCCCTGCACACCTCGTCCGACGACAGCTTCAGCCTCAGCTCCGGGGACCCCGGGCAGGAGGCCCCGCGGGAGGGCCGCGCCCAGTCCTGCTCCCCTTGCCGGCGGCCGGAGGGCAGGCGGCAGGAGGCCGGCGGCCGGGCCCACCCGCTGCTGCGGCTCCAGGCCGCCCACGCCAGCCTGTCCAACGACAGTCTCAACAGCGGCAGCAGCGCCGGTGACGGGCGCTGTCCCCGCGAGCACACGAGGCCCTGCCCGCTGGCCGTGCTGGCCGAGCACCACGAGGGGGCCCCGTGCAGCCAGGCGCGGCCCAGCCGGCTGGACCTCAGCCTGCCGGGCGGCCGGGAGCCGGCCGGGAGGGACGGCCCTGCGGCCGACGCCTGCGTGCGCACCATCAAGCTGTCGCCCACCTACCAGCACGTGCCGCTCTTCGAGGGCCACCCCAGGGCGGGGGCGGGCGCGGGGCCCCTGGCCGCCGGAGCCCGGAAGCAGGCCTGGCTGCCCACGGAGGGCCTGAGCCAGCTGCCCGAGAAGCCGGCGGCAGAGACGGCGCCCCTCCGCCTGTCCCGCTGCAGCTCTCTGTCCTCGCTGTCCTCGGCCGGCCGCCCGGGCCCCAGTGAGGCCGGGGACCTGGACAGCGACTCGTCCCTGGAGGCACTGGAGGAGGCGGGACCCGGCAAGGCGGACCTGGACGGAGCCTGGCTCGGGCCTGGGGCCGCCTCCCTGCCCGTGGCCATCCCGGCGCCGCACCGGGGCCGCGGCCTGGGGGCGGAGGACACCACGCCGTCCAGCTCCTCGGAGAACTGCGTGCAGGAGACGCCGCTGGTGCTGAGCCGCTGCAGCTCCGTGAGCTCCTTGAGCAGTTTCGAGAGCCCGTCCATCGCCAGCTCCGTCCCCAGCGACCCGTGCAGCGGGCTGGGCAGCGGCACGGTCAGCCCCAGCGAGCTGCCCGACAGCCCCGGGCAGACCATGCCGCCCAGCCGCAGCAAGACGCCCCCGCTGGCCCCTGCGCCCCCCGGCGAGCGCGAGAGCACCCAGTTCAGCTTGCAGTGGGAGAGCTACGTGAAGCGGTTCCTGGACATCGCCGACCGCCGGGAGCGCTGCCGGCTGCCGTCGGAGCTCGACGCCGGCAGCGTCCGCTTCACGGTGGAGAAGCCGGACGAGAACTTCTCGTGCGCCTCGAGCCTCAGCGCGCTGGCCCTGCACGAGCACTACGTGCAGAAGGATGTGGAACTGCGGCTGCTGCCCCCCGCCTGCCCGGATCGCGGCGGCCCCGGCCCCGGCCCCGGACCCGGCCCGCACCTCGCGGGGCACCGCCGGCGGGACGAGGCCGCTGGGTGCCCGGAGGGGCCGGCGGCCGCCGACCAGGAGCTGCAGCTGCTGCGCGAGTGCCTGGGGGCAGCCGTGCCCGCCCGGCTCCGCAAGGTGGCCTCGGCCCTGGTGCCCGGCCGCCGCGCGCTGCCCGTGCCTGTGTACATGCTGGTGCCCGCCCCCGCCCGGGGGGATGACTCATGCACCGACTCAGCCGAGGGCACGCCGGTCACCTTCTCCGGTGCCACCTCGCTCAGCGACGAGACGCTGCAGGGACCTCCCAGGGACCCACCCGCCGGGCAGGCAGCCGGCCGGAAGACCGCAGGTCGGGAGGCCGCCGCCAGGCAGGCCACCGGGCACCGCCACGGGGCGTGGGGCGGGGGCCGGAGCGCAGAGCAGGCCCGGGGGGCGGGCACGGGCCGGGAGGGGCTGGAGCTGCCCCTCCGCCAGCCCTCGAGCGCCTGCGCGGACAGGGACGGCCCCCGCCCGGGCCAGGCACGTGGGGACGGGGCACCGCAGTCGCTGTGCCTCACGACGCCCACCGAGGAGGCCGTGTACTGCTTCTACGACAATGACTCCGATGAAGATCCGTCCGAGGCGGTGGCGGTGGCGCCCCCGCGGCGGGCGTCCGCCATCCCCCGTGCCGTGAAGAGAGAGCACCTGGCCGGCAGGAAGGACGCACAGGCCACACCCAAGGCCGCGGCCAAGGCCCCGCCCGCTGCCCGCGCCCAGCCCAGCCTCATCGCCGACGAGACCCCGCCATGCTATTCCCTGAGCTCCTCCGCCAGCTCGCTCAGCGAGCCTGAGCCCCCTGAGCAGCCGGCCAGCCGGCCCCGTGCTCCCGAGCCGGCCGTCGCCAAAGTCGTGGGCCCGGGGGGCAGATGCAGCGGCGCCCCCAGCCCGCGGGCGGGGCCGGGGACGGGGCCGGGGCCGGGGACGGGGCCGCTCCGGCGCTGTGTCGGGTCAGCCGTGCCCGGGCGCCGGCTCCAGGCGTCAGGCCCGCGGCGCCGCAAGCCCCAGGCTGCCCGGCCAGACAAGCGGCCAGCGGAGCGGCCCCGGGAGCGCGGTGACGAGGCGGCGGGCTCAGACCAGGCCTCCGACCTGGACAGCGTCGAGTGGCGCGCCATCCAAGAGGGCGCCAACTCCATCGTCACGTGGCTGCACCAGGCGGCGGCCGCGGCCACCCACGAGGCCTCATCTGGCTCTGACTCCATCCTGTCGGAGTCCGGGCTGTCAGGCTCCGCCCTGCAGCCGCCGGTGCACAGGAAGGGACAGCGGCTGCAGGCGGGCGGTGCCGCGAGGCCGAGGCCGGAGAAGCGGGACTCAACCCAGGCCCGGCACGGCCCCAGTGGCCCCGAGAAGCTGCGTGGTGCTCAGAAGACGGCGTGCAGGGTGCCGGCCGTGCTCCGGGGACGGACCGTGATCTATGTGCCCAGCCCGGCCCCCCGGGCACAGCCCAGAGGCCACCCCGGCACCCGTGTGGCACCGAGGAAGGTGGGAGCTCCTGCGCAGCCCGCAGCCCCAGCCAAAGCCCCCAGCCCCGGGCAGCAGCAGCAGCAGCAGCAGCAGCAGCAGCGGTCTCGAAGCCTACACCGGCCGGGCAAGATCTCGGAGCTGGCGGCACTGAGCCCCCCGCAGCGGAGCGCCACGCCGCCCGCCCGCCTGGCCAAGGCCCCCTCATCCGGCTCCTCCCCGGCCTCCCCGGCCTCCCAGCCCCCGCCCAGGAGGCCGCCCTCGGGCCCCCAGGCTGCGGGGCCCCTACCTGGGCCCGGGGCGTCTCTGGCGCCCCAGACGCCCGCGCGGGCCCTACTCTCCAAGCAGCACAAGACGCAGAAGTCACCCGTGCGGATCCCCTTCATGCAGAGGCCCGCCAGGCGGGGGCCGCCAGCCCTGGCCCGGGCAGCCCCGGAGCCGGGCCCCAGGGGCCGGGCAGGAGCCGAGGGAAGCCCGGGCGCCCGAGGGGGCCGCCTGGGCCTGGTGCGCGTGGCCTCCGCCCGCTCCAGTGGCAGCGAGTCCTCCGACCGCTCGGGTTTCCGGCGGCAGCTGACCTTCGTCAAGGAGTCCGCGGGCCTGCCGCGCCGCCGCCGCTCAGAGGTGGCCGCGCCCGAGGCCGCGACCTCCGCCTCCCAGGGCGGCTCCCCCCGGCGCGGTCGGCCCGCCCTGCCCGCGGTCTTCCTGTGCTCCTCGCGCTGCGACGAGCTGCGGGCGGCCCCCCGACGACCCCCTGCAGCCAGGCCCAGCCCCGGTGAGCGGCCGCCGCGGCGCCCCAGCTCCGAAAGCCCGTCCCGCCTGCCCGTCCGCACGCCGGCCGCCCGGCCCGAGGCCGTCAAGCGCTACGCCTCCCTGCCGCACATCAGCGCGCTGCCGGGGCCCGCGGCCGACGCCGCCCGCCGCAGCAGCGACGGGGAGGCCCGGCCGCTCCCGAGGGTGGCGGCCCCGGGCACCACGTGGCGTCGCATCCGGGACGAGGACGTTCCGCACATCCTTCGGAGCACGCTGCCTGCCACCGCCCTGCCCCTGGTGGGCGCCTCCCCCGAGGAGGGCCCCGGCGGGCCCCCGCAGCGCAAGACCAGCGACGCCGTGGTCCAGACCGAGGACTTCGTTGCCGCCAAAACCAACTCCAGCACGTCTCCAAGCCTGGAGAGCAGGGGGCCCCCCCAGGCCCTGGGCGGCGGCCCCACATCCTTCCCTGGCAGCGATGTGGATGGGCCCTGCCCCCCCAAGGCGCCCACCTCTGCCCCCTTCGTCCATGAGGGCCTGGGGGTGGCCGTGGGAGGCTTTCCCACCAGCCGGCACGGCTCCCCCAGCCGCGCGGCCCGCGTGCCCCCCTTCAACTACGTGCCCAGCCCCATGGTGGCAGCCACCGCCGACTTGGCCGCAGAGAAAGCCCCCACCGCTGCCCCCGCCAGCCTTCTGGAATAGTGGCCGGGGCTGGCCTTCTAGAACATCCTCTCCCGGTCGAGGGCTGGCCTGGCTGCCCAGGGGGTGGTCCCACGGTCCATCTACCCTCCAGAGCCCCTGCCCTTGGAGCCCCCCTGCAGCCTGAATCGGCCTCACATCTCACGCACAGATGCTTGCTCCGCGCCGCGGGGGCTCTGGAAGGAGGTGGGGCGGGGGGCCGGAGCCGCGGTCCCAACCTGGCCCCCACGCAGAGACCACCCTCCCAGCTCGGGCTGCCCTGCGCAGTGTGCTCGTGGCCCCGAGCTTCAGCAAGACCCTCCCGTTCCGGGAGGTGCAGGGAAGTGGCAACGCGCCCGGGGTGGGGGACGGAGCGGGGAGGGTGGCCCCCTCGAGCGGGCGCCCGCCCGCCTGCGCCGGGACGAAGCCTGTAACGTTGGAGGCCCCGTAATTGGTTAATGATGGCTTTGCCGGTTCGCTTGCCGCCTCAGCCCCAGCTGGGGGTGTGGGGGCGGGCGCGGCTGAGCCCCAGACAGCGCCGTCTAGCGAGCCGGGAGCGCCCCGCCGCCGCGCGGCCCGGAACTGCAGGGAGAGACTGGTGCCCGGATGATGGGGACGGTCAACGGTGTGGTCGGACAGCCCGGCTGGGGCGGGGGCGCGCGACCGCCACGGGCGGGAGGAAGCGTGTGGAGGGACGCCCCCGAAGGCCACCGCCGCCGCGCTTCTCTATTCCATTCTCCTTCGCCACGCACGAAGCGCTGGGCCCCACGGGCCTCGCGCCAGGGGCGGCACAGCTGCGGGAGCTGCCGGCCCCGGGGCGGGGGCGGGGGGGACGGATGGGAGACGGCGAGCCCCGAGGCCTCACTTCTCCCCTCTCACGTGCAGCTCAGGGCCCCCGGGTGTGCGCGAGTTCAGCCTCAGCCCCGAGAACGCCTCCTCGCAGGGAGAGCCGGCGACCTCTTTCCTGCGGCGCGGGGGCCCCGGGGAGAAGCTGATCCTGGCGAGCGGATCTGCTGAGACAGCCGCCCCGCCGGAGCGCCACCCCCGCCGGGGCAGATGCCGTCAGGGGAGACAGCCTGGCTGCCGCAAGTCCCTGCCACCCTCGGCTCGGGGAGCCCCTGGGAGCCATGCTGACCCCGATGCCACACGCACCCCGCTGCATCGCACCCCAGATGCCCCATCCCGTGGGACGCGAGCCGGGCCCAACCTGAGCGTCCGGCAGGCAGGAATGGCGTGAGCCCGCGTAAGGCCTCGGCCGCCCCTCGGGCCACACAGGCGTGTGTCAGAGACCCGCAGGGCCCGGACTGGGGGTCGCCCGGCTCCTTTGTGGATTTGGGGACTGCCAAATACTGTCTGTGCTTCCAGTCCCCGCGGGCCAGGCTTCCCCGAAGTGGCCTGGCGGGAGGGGAGAGGCGGCAGCAGGCCCGCCAGCGGCTCGTCCAGCCACAGGGCCCGGGGCTTCGAGCACCCATGCACTGTGAGACCCTGGGCACTGCTTTCGCCGCTCTGTGCCTCAGTCTCCCCACGTGGGCCGTGGGGAGAACTCCCAGAGCTACCTCTTGGGCGAGTGGAGAGACCACCAAGACTGGGGGAGAGACCTCGCTGCCGCCCCCCTGCCTGCCTCTCCACGGGCGGGGCCGGAAGGCAGCCCCACGCGGGCCAGCACACAGGCGCTCCCCCCCCATCCGTGCCCGGCAGCCACTTTTGCCTTTTCCAACCCCCTGCACTGGGGGCACAGCCACACCTCATCATCCAGCCTGGGTGGGCCGCAGGGGCCCTGGCGGCACAGATTTCTGGAGGCGGCGGTCGGTGGTCAGCGGACAATCAACCCGAGTGGGGGGCTGAAGACCTGAGGTCTCAGGACCCAAAGGACCAACCCGGCCACCCGCCAAGGGGACACGCCAAGGACCCATCCGCCTCTGGGGCACTCCTGGGGTGAGCCCGAGGGGGACGACTGTGACCCCAGGCCTGGGACTTCGGGCCCAGGGCCGGCCGGACGCACCCGCTGGCGCAGCATTACCTCACCCCTGCCGCCCCCGCCGGCCTCCCGGTTGGCGGCCATGGCACCCCACAGCCCGAGCGTGGTTGTCCCGGCTCATCCCTTCGTGTCTCCGTCCCGGGTCTCTGCAGCACCACAGGCCACGTGTAAATACAGCCCATCCACCCCCACTGACCACGCAGCCGGCGTCTGGCGGGAGGAAGCCACGGAACCAGGCGTCTCACATGCACCTTTAATAAACAGCTGTTGAATCGCGCTCTGCTGCTTGTGGCTGCGTTTCCAAGTGGGTGAGGAAGGGGTCGGGGGCCAGGAGGGGACTCCGGGGCCTTCTGTCCTGCCCACCCCTTCTGGGGTCCTGGTGACGGCCCAGCCTGGCTTCTGCCGGGAGCAAGCAGATGCCTCTTTGGGCAGGTCCCTGGACGCAGAGCCTGAGTGTGGGCCCGGGGTCCCAGGTCGACAGCACCGGGAGGCCAGCGGGTGTGCCCCTGCCTGACCCCAGGGGACTCCGAGTGGACGGCACCCCGGAGTCAGGAAGCGCTGGAGACCAGGGCCAGGCAGGGAAAGCGGAAGAACTTCTCACCAAGGGCGTGCCGTGAGCAGCGGGGCGGGCGTGCGATGGTCAAGCGTCCCCAAGGCCCCCTTTTCTGGGTCTTGGTTTTGGGGCCTCTCAGGCTTAAGCAGGCTCCCCTTCTTCAAGGGAAGAGAAACACCTCCGGGGATGCTCGGGGTCCCCCGTGTCAGGGTCCTGCTGTGGCACTTCGGAGCTCCCACGGAGCCCCGGACAGGGGCAGCCACGAGCAGCCTGGCTTCTGGGACGCCTCTTGCAGCCAGCCACCTCTGCTCCAGTTTTCTGAAAGTTGCTCTTTTGGAGCGAAAAGCCCTTTTCAAGATCCGCTCCTGTTCCATACACCTGCCCATAGACGAAGCCTTCCAGGATGAAGGCAGCCAGCGAGGGCTCGGGTGGGAGACTGGCCAGCTTGTCCCCTCCCGGGAGCCCAGGCCAGGCACCCCCGTGATGGGGTGGGTCTCAGGTGGGTCCCGCACCCCGACGGGTAACCCGCCCCGCAGGAGCGCCCAGGCCTCGGATCGGGGCGCTCAGTAGGGGCACCACCAGAGGCCCCGTCTCCGGTCCGGGCCCTGCTGGGCAAGTGCTCTTCCAGCAGCCGGCCACTGTCTGGAGGGAACGGGGGGCTCTGCCGGAATCCTGCCCCCCCCGCAGTTCACGCAGAGATGGGCGGAGACAGAAAGCAGCCGGGGTTCCACCATCTCCCTTGCGATGACGCGGGGAAGCAGGGTCGCCAGAGGCAAGGAGAGGTTGGACGGACCGGCCCTCGAGTGCTGGGGACCCCGCACGAAGTCCGGTCTGGGCTCCACGGCCGGGGCGAGCGGCACCCACACCGCCCCAGACCCGCCCCTCGAAAGGGGCCCGCGCCCGGCGAGGCAGCTGTGTCTGTCACCCCCCACGCAGGCTGTGGGCCCCGGGGTCTCCGGGCCCCGGGGCGAGCCCAGGCCATGCGACCCAGGGGCCCGCGTCTGAGGTGTGCCGGGTCAGGTGTCTCGGGGGGGACCAAAGGTTCCGGGGAGCCGCGGGGCGCCCTGCCGGGGTGCGCGCTAAGGCGAGCTGGCGGGCCAGTCAGCCCAAGGAGGCGGCCACGGCCCCTGGGGGCGCCCCCTGCTTCAGCAGCCGGACTTCCCGCTCCAGCCCCTCGCCAGCCAGCCACAGGTCCTCACGCTTCTGCTTCAGCCCATCGCCCGCCTGCTGCAGACGCTGATTCATGGCTACGTAGGCGCGGCTCTGCTGGTAAAGCTGCTGCCGCTGGGCCTCCGCGTCCTCCGCCCTCCCGGAGAGGCCTGGGGAGTCTGGGGACAGCACACAGCACCCCGGTCAGGGAGCGACAGGGAGAGGATCCGGCTGGGGGCACGGATCACAGAAGGGGCGGGACAGCCCTGTCCTGAGGCCCTGCCCGGGGATCGGCCTCCATGTCCTCCCGCAGAGGGGGCGGGGGCCACAATGGAGCCACAGAGCAGGCTGGCTCCCGCCCCACTCTCGTCCTGCAACCTCTTCCCTGTTCTCGAGACCTCGGGGTTGGGAGGAGGAGAATTGGGACACGCGTTTCCCAGTGGCCCCGCTTCCTAAAACAGCCCACGCCCGGCCACAGCAGAGACTCCACAGGGCTCAGGTCCCCTAGAGACATGTCAGATGCTCCCCACCTGCCTCAGACAGGAGCCCCGCCAGCAGGGGGAGCCCCTCTCCCTTCAGTGAGCCCAAACGCAGCCCGTGCCTCAGTCTCCCCACCGTCAGGATGCTGGGGGCCCTGGGCTCAAGCAGCCTTCCAAGAAGCAGCTGCAGGACGGGGATAAACACCAGCTGTGCCCCACCTGCCAGAACATTCTGGATGGTGGAAAGGCCTGCAGGTGAGCTGTCCAATACAGAACCAGCCGCCAGCCAGGAGTGGTTCTCGAGCACGTGAAGCATGGCCACACGGAGCAAAGAACCCAATTGTTACTACTTCCTAATTTTTTTTTTTTTTAATTCCCAAAGCAGGGGCGGGTGGATGACTCTGTTGGTCAAGCGTCCAACTCTTGATTTCAGCTCAGGTCATGATCTCACAGTTCCAGAGTTCCAGCCCCGCGTCAGGCTCCGCACTGAGCACGGCACCTGCTTAAAACCCTCTCTCTTCCTCCCTCCCTCTCTCAAAATAAGTAAATAAACTTAAAAAAAAAAAAAAATCCCAAAACGTTTCTCACCATCTATGGCTTCACAAGACTTAACGGTGAATTCTCTCCCCACTAGACCAGCCCAAGGGCGGGCACTGGCCTCGACTTTGCTCACCTCCTGACCCCAGTGCCCAGAGCAGCACCTGGCACGAGGCCGGCACCTTCTTCGGGAAGGTTGAAGGAGTGAGCAAACGAACCTCATCAGGGCCACAGCTAAGCGAGCGGGCTCTGTGCCAGGACGACGACACAGCCACTGAAATCCCAACTTCAAGCCATTCCCCTTCTCACCGAGTATTCTCCCCCACCGCCACTGAAAAACCCGTTTGTTCGTGTTTTTAATTTTAGGATTTTACTTTTAAATAATCCCCACACCCGGCGTGGGGCAGGAACCCACAACCCTGAGGTCCAGAGTCCGCGCTCCGCGGGCTGAGCCAAAAATCCATTTCTAGCTCCCTGGCTTTTTACCAGAACAGGCGACAACCGGGATGTGGCGGCGGACCCGACTGCGGAACCCCCGTTCCAGACGCCCCTCTGCAGCTGCGCCCCACTTTACAGACGTGCGGCGGAAGCTCAGAAAGGGTAAGGACCGCGCTGAAAGCGAAGCTCCTAAGTCCTCGGCTGCACGGCGCTTCTCCCCGCCCCTTGCCGCTGGGGTCTCAGGGTCGCCCCCCCCCCCCCTCCGCTCGTGCCCGGGCTCCCCCTACCTTCCAGGGCCAGGGCGGTGAAAACGGGGTCCTCGGAGGGCGCACCCCGCACGTCCTCCAGGATCTGCTCCACCGTGGGGGGCGCTGGGCGAGTGGGCAGTACCACCCGCTTCTTGGCCTTGGAACCCATCCCTGGAGGCGAGAGAAAAGGCAGTTGACGGGGGCGTCTACCTCTCGGCGTTTCCCTGGGCCCTTCCTCCGTCCAGTGAACTCCTACACACCCACCGGAGCCCCGTGCCCGGGGAGGCCCACCCTGCCCCGCCCCGCTGGGCTCGCTTCGCCCCTGGCCCTCCCAACGACCGACAACTTGGGGCCAGGGGTTTCCGCATCCGACTCCATCCCCGCCTCAGTTTCCCCGTGAATGCCCCGAAAGCACTACCGCCTGACCCAGGCGCGCGCACTGAGCCGCCAGCACCGCCGACAACCCACTTCCGCTTCCGGTCGCAGCACGGTCCCGCCCAGCAGGCACGTGACGCGTCCTTCGCGCCTCCTCCCGCACCTGCCCGCCGCTCGTCAGAAGGCCACACCCCCTCTTAAAGGCGCCGCGCCTCTAAAGGTCCTCAATGGTCTGACTGGACCTGGGAAGTACGTGACCTCAACCTCCCCGGCGCGCCAGGCCTGGAAGAGCATGGGGTGGGCAGGGGGTCCTGTCCCGGCTCCCCTCGCTGCGTAACAAAGCACCCAAGTCCCGGTTTTCTGCCCAAAGTGGGCAGGGCGCCCAACCCACGTGGCTGTCGTGGGATCAAAGTTAACTGCCCTCTCGAGGGGGCTGGCCTGGCCGCGCCAATTCCCCCGGAGGTGGCCAGAGACGCCGGACGGAGCTCAGCCTGCTAGATTCCATCACAGTTGCCCCTCAGGTGCGTAGCACCTCCCACCTCTGCCCTGCCTGGTTCCTCCCCTGACAGCTAGGGCGGGAAGACAGGCTCAGAGACCAGGGCTGGTTTTGTGCCTTTTAACAGCTTTACTGGATGTTATCTACACATTACACAGTCCACCTGTTTAAAGTGTGCAATTCAATGGTTTTGAGAGAGATGTACAACCACCACCATAGTCTAATTCCAGAACATTCCATCACCCAAAAGACATCCCCATTAGTTATCACCTCCCCCCCTCCCCAGCCCCCACGAGTCCCCCCCTGTGTCCGCGGATGAGCCTGTTCTGGACGTTTCACACACTCGGACTCACACCCCGTGTGGCCTCTCGTGTCTGGTTCCCTCCCTCGGCGTCGTGTGTTCAGGGTCCCTCCGCGCGGGGCGGCGGGCGTGGGCGCCTCGCTCCTGTTGCCGGCCGTGGGACGTGCGCGTGCACGGCGGACACGTTTATCTGTGGACGAGCGCGTGCGTGGACACACCTGAGTGACGTGCGCGTGCGCGATGGGCACATTGACCGTCCGTCCCTTGATGGGCATCTCGGTTGTTTCCATCTTCGGTTGTCGTGATTCCTCCTGCTGAGAATATCCCTGTAACGGTTTTGTGCAGATATATGTCGTTTCTCTTGGGGACATGCCTAGAAGCGGAACTGCTGGGTCATACGGTAACTCTGATGAATGGTTTACAGAACTGGTTTCCCGAAGTGTCTGCCCCCGGCGGGCACACTTTGGGTGCTTGCTGTGTGCCAGTGGGAAGACGACCTCTCTCGATCTTACG
The DNA here is from genome assembly GCF_023721935.1 of Panthera uncia. Taxonomy (NCBI): domain Eukaryota; kingdom Metazoa; phylum Chordata; class Mammalia; order Carnivora; family Felidae; genus Panthera; species Panthera uncia. Next base: position 34,352 of record NW_026059140.1, on the reverse strand, counting down.
TTGGGTGAAGCAAGTGCCAGGCTTGGTGCTGTTGCACAGATGAGGCCACCAAAACTGCAAGAAGGAGGCCAAGCACCCCTGGACGCACGGCCCGGCCCTGGCAGGTGCTCAGAGCCGCACACGTGCTCACAGCAGCAGGATTCACAATTCACGGGATGTAGAAACAGCCCGACTGTGCATGGATGGATGAATGGATCGACACACTGTCCGCCCACTCAGCCGCGAGCAGGAGCGAGGACACCCGCCGTCTGCAGGGCCGAACACACAAAACTCAGGGAGGGAACCAGACACGAGAGGCCACACCGGGTGTGAGTCCACGTGTGTGAAACGTCCAGAACGGGAAAATCCAGCTTGGGGGCCAGTGAAAGCAACATGCCTCCAGCCCATAATTCCCTCGGCCTCCTCACGACTCTCGGGGAGTAGAGAAGCAGCACGATTGTTATAACTTCATAGACCTACCTGCGGGGCGGGGAACAGCCGCACGCATGCTCATTTGGGACTCGTGCTTCTCTTCATTATCAGCGTCAAAGAGAAACACCCCAACAGGACGAGGGAAACTTAGGAGGAGTTAGGAATGCAGCGCGCCGCCCTGGGAACCCCCCACTTCACTCCTGCCCCCACCAGACTGGGGGCCCCGGGCCCCAGCTGCCCCTTTTCCCTTGTGGGCCACAAGGTCCTCCAGGAGAAGACCGTTTCCAAGCGGGGTGCGGGGGAACCCCCAACCATGCCATGGGGACGGGGGCCTGCCCCTGCCCCAAAGGAGACCACAGACTTGGCACCTCCTCTTCAACCTTTATTTGCAAACTCTGAGGTCTGACATGGTGCCAGAGACTCTGGATGCTGTCATTGGTTCCCCTTGCCCCTCCCCCCCCACTTCTGGGGCTGGGAAGGGACGGCTGTCACAGCCCAGCCTCTGCCCCATCCCACCCTGCCCCCACCCCAAACCGTGTAGCTAGCCTTCTCTCTCTCTCTCTCTCTTTCACCCGGACTTGCCAATTTCGGGTTTGGGATTCCAGCAGGCCGCCCCTGGCCTGAGGGCCTCAGTGATTAGCCAGAGCCTCCGGGGGCGGGTCCCTGCACCCCCCCGCCCAGGTTCCAGTCTGGAGCAAAGGAGCAGGATGGCAGTGCCTGCACAGACACACGTCTGCCCCCTACTCAGGTGTCTCTAGGTCCCGGCCAGCAGCTGGACCTGGGGTGGTGGCGGGGGGGGCCCTGCACACAGCGGTGGGCAGCCTACAGCGAGGACGCTGCGGAGTGAGGGGCTCCCGAAGGCCACGGCCAGTGGGGCCAGTACCACGGCCTGAGCTCGGCCGCGGTGGCAGCCGGGGTGGGCGACTGCGGCGGGCTGGGGGAGGCCGCTGGGAGGGACGGGTCCTGAGCAGGAGCCACGACGCTCGTCCAGCGTGGAGGCCGGGGGGGGGGCAGGCAGTGCAGTTGAGCGGGGAGCGGCCGAGGCAGGTGTAGCAGGAGGCGCGGCAGCTCGAGCAGACGCACAGGGCGGGAGCGGCCGGGCCCAGCGGTCACTGCCTGCCGGGTGTGGCCGAAGTACCTGGGCGGGCAGTAGGAGAGGCGGAGGTGGCCCAGGACGTGGGCGGGGCCGTGGCGTTCTGCGCGGGGTACACATACGTTGGGGCGTGAGGCCAGGGCCCGCCGCCCCGTATGCCCTCCCGCCCCGGGCCGCACACGCACACTGCCTGCTGCTGCCGCCCCCCAGCGAGCAGGCCGTGCCGCGCCAGGCACTCACCCCGGCACGGCCCCTCTGTGTCCCGCCGCACACACGCGCTGCTGGTCACCTGGGGGCCCGGGGGCCGCGCCGTCATGTCCTCGGCCGTCCCGTACAGCAGCAGCGCGTAGCGGTACAGCGTCCCTGGGCGGGGGTCGCGGGCGGCACGGGGAAAAGGCGGAGAGGCTGTCGGCACCTGGTCCGCCCTCCTGGCTCCTCTCCCCGGCCGCCCCGCCCCGCCCCGGAGTCCCAGACGCTGATGGCCCCCAGGCCGGACGCCCACCGGGCGCCGGTAACTGGCATCTACTATTCTCCGAAGATACCCGCTCAGTGTCCCAGGGAGACCCCGGACCCCTCTGCAGCGGGGGATCCCAGGCCGGTCCAGGGCCCGAGGCCCCAGCCTGGGTGTCGCTCTCACCCGTGTTGAAGTAGTAGCCCTTGTTTTCCAGGCCCAGCGTCCACGGGCCCCGCGGGTCCTCGTCCCAGAAGTGGGTGGACATAAAGATCCAGTTGTTGTAGCCTTGGCCGCTGACGTCCAAGGGTCTGGGGCAGGAGGCAGGGTGGGCGGGGGTGGAGGGGGGCTTCACAGCCCCGAGGACAGTGGGGTCTGCAGGGCCGAGCACGGCTGCTGGCAGGGCTCCCGAGGGGGAGGCGCGCCGGGTGTCCGGCCTGAGCAGGACCCCCCCCCCCCCCGACCCCACAGCGCACTGCCCGCACCCGGGGAAGGACAGAGCGGCTGCCACGGGGCCAGGTACCCCACCCCTGCACCTGATGGCCACGAGCGTGGAGCGGGTGCCCATGGGGCTCGTGAGCGAGATCTCCAGGTCCCCGCGGCGACTGTAGGACAGCGAGAGCTGCACCTGCACGTGCTCCAGCGAGCGGATGTGGTTGGCTCGGCCGGCGCAGGCCGACACGTTCCTCCTCACTTGCGTCAGCGGCAGGATGGGGCTGGGGGCGGCGCGGGCTGTGAGCGCCCCTTCTGCGGGCCTGCTGGGGGGGGGGGTGGGCACCGGGGTCTGGGCTCACGTCGTGGAGCCCACCCTCTCTCTCGTCTCATAGATGGGGAAAGTGAGGCAACGGGTGCTGGGCCCCACGCGTCTGTCACCCCCTCCCCCGCGGCGATGACGGGTGCGGGGAGAGGACAGGCGGGCACAGCGGAGGGGCGGCGGCGGAGGGCTGCTCACGTGGGGGTGTGTACGATCTGAATGACGCACTTCTGCTGGCGCTGTGTGGGCAGCCACGTTCGAGCCATGTCCACCAGCAGCCTGGCATCCAGCAGCCCATAGCCATAGTGGTGGCTCACTGCGTGGACGGGCGGTGGTCACTCGCCCTGGGGGCGTGGCGTCCCCCCCTCCGCCCGGCCCCACCTCACCTTGGCGCCCCACGCCGTTGGTCCTCCAGTCCTCAGCCTGGAGCTGCGCGGGTCTGGACGCACGGACCACCAGGTGCTGCATATCCCTCCATGTCAAGAACGGGCTGGGGGCAGGCGAGGGTAGGTGAGCTGGGGCCATGCCGGGCGGTGGGGGGGTGGGGCGAGCGCAGTAAGCGGGGTCCCCTCCAGCACCTACTTGGCCTCCAGAGCCAGGGCGATCATGCCCGCGGCCAGCGGGGCCGACGCCGAGGTGCCCGTGTGTTTGTCCGTGCACCGGTGGTGCAGATCCGTGGTGACCTGGGGGCAGAGACGGGGGCTTGGGGGGGACCGGTGCACAGGGAGACCCTGCCTTTGTGCAAAATGCATCAAGGATTCAAGAAGGTGCCGCAGAGGCACCTCCGGGAACGGGGCCCCGGGCGCCACCCAGGTCACACAGCTGGGGAGCCTGCCCCACCAGAGAGACAGGAGGGTAGACGAAGGGGTGAGGACACTGGGGCCTGGTCTTGGGACCCCTCTGTGTTCCAGGTGCCACAGGGCAGCCCGGGGAGGGGGGAAAGTGGGGGACGGGACGGAAGGTGGGGGGAGGGGACGGGCAGGACGGGGTGGGGGAGGGGAGGCGCCAAGGGGGAAGACAACAGGGTCGTGGGGGGAAGGTGGGACCAGGACAGAGGGGAAGGGAAAGGAGACAGGGGGAGGGGAGGGAGGGGAGGAGGGGAGGCGGAGGCGGGCGCGGAGGGGTGGGCCTCCCCCTGCCCCCGGGGCCCCCCCCTCCCCGGCACTCACGATCTGCGGGTCGGTGGCCACGCCGCTGCTGTAGGTGGTGGTGAGCGTGGAGGCACAGGCCTCGCTGTACCAGGGCACGCGGCCCTCGCGGGTGGTGCTGCCCACGGAGAGCGTGTACACGCTGTTGGTGTACCCGTCGCAGTTGCAGTTGTCGTAGTGCAGGCCGCCGTTGCCCGACGCCCAGATGAAGAGGGTGCCCAGCCCACCGCGGCCCTGCACGCAGGCACGAGGGAGCGGATGGGCGCGCCGGCCTCCAGGGCCGGCCCAGGCCCCCCGAGGGCCCCCGGGGTGGGCTCACCTTGGTCACGCCGCGCCTGAAGGCCTCGCGGGTGAGGACGCCCGGGCCGTCCACCGTGCGGCCGTCGTCCTCGGGGCCCCAGCTGGCACTGTAGATGTGGATGTGCTGTGGCTGCAGGCTCAGCGACTGGGCCTCGATGACGTCCGTGATGGTGCCGTCCAGCATGCGCACGCCTGCAGGGGTGGGCGTCCGGCCTCCGCGGTCAGCCCCGCCGCCCCCTCCCCCCCCCCCAGGCCCCCTCTGGCGCGGGGGCGTCTGCGCGGGGCTCAGCTCTCCCCCTACCTGAGCTCGGGTCCTGCATCCCCCAGAGCCGCCTAACTCTGCCCGCAATCCCCGGGCGCCCCGTGCCGTCCGGGCCGCCCTCCGTCCCCGGGGTGCGGGAGCCGGGCCCCGATACCTCCGATCCGGGCATTGTAGGCGACGCCCGCTCCACAGAACCCGTTGTTGGCGATTGCGGCCACTTCCCCGGCACAGCGGGTCCCGTGCCTGGAGCCAAGGCAGAGAGGGGGGCCAGTCCCAGCCCCCCCGGCTCCCCACAAGGCACTGGCGCCGCCCGCACACACCCCGCAGGACGCCGGCTCACCGGTTCTCGTCGCCGGGCGTGTATCGCGGCTGGGGGTCCGGGTCGTAGTCGTTGAAGTCGTAGCTGGCCAGGGGGTCCTGGGGGCCGAGCGGGGGCGTGAGGGACGGGGGCAGGCCGCGGGACCTGGCGCAGCCCCCACCCCAGTCCCCACGGTCTCACGTAGTTGGCCCAGAGGTCCGGGTGGTCCTTCTCGATGCCATCGTCCAGGACAGAGATCACAATGCCCCGGCCCGACAGCCCCTGGCTCCAGACCTGCAGGATGTTCAGGTCCGGCCGCACCTTGTTGTTCTGGGCACGGCAGGGGCTGGGGTCAGCGGGGCTCCGGCCCCGCCCGGCCCCACCGCCCGGCCCGGCCCGCTCACCATGTACCACTGCTTGGAGAACCAGGGGTCCGTGGGCACCACCACCGAGCGCTTCACACGCCGCCGCAGCGTCTGCTGCTCGAACCACTGCACCTGCAGACAGACGCGCAGTGCAGGAGGGCGCCGGGCCCCCAGAGCCAGCCCGCCCTCCACCCCTCCACCCCTCCACCCGCCGGTGCGGCTCTCACACCCGCGCACCTGCCAGGGCCCTGACCGGCTCCACCAAGCCTTTCCCACCAATTCCGGGCCGCGGGGCCCGAGTCTGCCTCCAGGGTCTGCGTAGGTCTCCTCCCCAGGCCCACCAGGGGACGACTCTGTGTGGGCCGCGGCTGGAGCGGGGTTGTGTCTGGGTCGCCCGCTGCTTGTCCTGGGTCCGTCATGGTGTGGGACGGGGCCCGGGACCTCGTGCTTGCCGAGGCTGCTCTTTGGGGTCCCCGTGTGCCTGGGGCTCTGCCTTCAGAGGGGACCAAGGCCCTAGCACCAGTCCCCAGGGCCCACTGCTCTTGAGGCCCAGCCCTATCCCTTCCCCAGTCCCTGTTCTAGATCCTTCTGCCCAAGATCTGCCCATCTTCCTCCTGTAGCGGCCACTCCTCGTAAGACATCCCTGGATGGCCATACCTGCCTCCGCCCTGGTTCCCCTCCTGCCCCCCTGCCTCTCTACGACACAGTAACATCACTCTCTGCAGAGCCCCTCCCATGCTGCCCCCCTCTCCAGGGCCCACAAAGCCCTGCCTATCTGGCCCCCATCAGCCTCCCTCTGCTGCAGTCACAGTGGCTGCCTCACCCCAGGGCCTTTGCACACAGCCATTCTGCCTGCCCCAGGTTGGTCTTCCTCAGACCTTTTTTGCCCTTCTTTCTTCCTTGTTGATCTCCCCCCCCCCCCCCGCCCTGCCCCGCCCTGAACCAGCTCTTGTGCCCTCACCCTCATCCCAGTGATGGTGCAATTGTCTCCCCATGTGCCCAGCTCCAGACTTGGGAGCTGGCCCCAATTTCTCTCTGTCCCACACGTCTAATCCATTGGCAAGCCCTGGCCTCTCTCGTGCAAACCACACCTTGAACTGGCAACTTCTCCCTGTTCCCAGTTCTCCCAGTGGGTTTCAAGTTATCAAGCCTCTTGCCTCCATGCTGATCAGCCCCCCAGCCCAAACCCCATCTTGGCTCCTGAGGGTTTCCAAACTCAGCCTCAAGTCCCCAGCTTGGCATCTAAAGCCTTTTCCCAATCTGGCACCTCTCTGAGCATCTCACAGCCTCACCGGCTGACTTCAGGCAGGATTCCTACTCCCGGTCATAAAAAGGACCAATTCCCTTCTCTCCATCCCGTGAACTAGAATGTTATCTGCCGAACCCTGACCTTTAGGGTGAGAGAGAAGATGGGGGTGGGGGGGGGCCAAAAAGAAATGCTGACAGTGTGCCAAGGCCCCGAGGTGAGCTCAGCACGCACACGTGCCCTGTTGCTGTCCACGGATGGTCCCCATCGTACAGACTGGGGGACCAAGTGGAAACCGAGACTCAGAGAGGGCAGGTGGCTTGGATAACAAGTGGCTGAGCAGGCTCACCTTGGGGTCTTTTTTCAGGCGCAGGCGATGGCCCCAGTGTGGGCTCAGGGACTGCTGGACCACGCCCCGGTGCCGCAGGTGGAAGTACTGCCCGTCAGGAAAGATCTGGGAACGTGAGGGGGCATCCGCAGCGATGGCACCTGCCTCTGAGACGGAGTCCCCAGGACAGTGGCCAACATCCTCCCCCCAACCAGGTGCGCCGCTGGGGGCTTCAGGTGCCCTCTGGGGGTCCCAGAGTCTGAAGCTGGTCGAGGCCTGGGTGAGCTGGGGGTCCTTGATATCTTGGGTACCCCTCCCGTCTGCCGGAGGGGTGTCCAGCCCCTGACTCTCCTGTCCCTTCGGGTGCCACCCACCTGCCCCAGGTAGACGAAGCCGAATTTGCGCGCCAGGCGCTCGGCCTCCCGGTAACCCTGGGACACCCGCACGGCCCAGCTGCTGACATAGATGGGGACCCGGGCCGAGGACCACCCCACAGGCAGGGGGCCAACGAGGGCCAGGCCCAGAGCCAAGGCAAGGCGCAGCCAGAGCGCAGTCCAGGCGGGCCGCATGGCGGCGGGGGCGGGGCCGGGGCGGGGCCTCCGAAAACCCCTCCCCCCGGCCAAACCGCCGAGTGGGCCCAAGCGCCCGCCCCGCCCCCGGGGCCATAGCAACCCCTGAAAGGCGTCAACTCCCAGGGGGCCTTGCGGCTGTCTTTCCCGCCCCCCCCAACCTACCTCAAGGAGCGCGAAGATCCGGCCGAAGACGGGGCAGGGGGGGCGGGGAACACCCCCGCCCTGGTCTTCCACAGATCCAAACCCTCTGGAGCCTCAGTCTCCCTCATTTGTACAGTGACCAAAACTTCCGACCGACCTAGAGGAGAGTGTTCAAGGCTGCTACCCCTGTCCCGCCCCTTTATCCCCGCCCCCTTGCCTGCCCACCCCTCCCTCTAGAATTAGTCCTGCCTCCTACCCGGCCCAACCGGAATTGTTCTTCTGAGTAAGTCCCGCCTCCCCAGCTTAGCTCCGTCCCATCCCCCCCCTCCTCCGAGAGTCTGTCCCCAGCCCCTTTATGGTCAACCCCGCCCCTCCTCTGTTCTCGCCAATCAGCTCTGGTCTTTCTCCAGTTCCTCCTGCCAGCTCCGCCCCTCGGCACTCTTCTCTCCTCCTCCCCCAGCTCCACCCCCGCAACGGCTCAGCCAATAATCCCCGGCCATGACCCCACCCCTCCAATCAGCTACGTCCCGCTTCCGCTCCGCCAATCGGCACCCTCGGCCTCCGCGCCCCGCCCTCTGCCCCCGGCGTCGCAGCTGGGGCGGCCGCGGCCCGCCAGAGGGCAATGCGGCGGGGGAGAAGGGGCAGGCCCCACCTCCTTTGTCCTCCCTGCCCTCCCATTGGCCGGAGTGGGGGGCAGGGGGCGGAGACCAGCGCAGGGGCGGAGACCAGCTCGGGGGCGGAGCGGGGCTTCTCGCACCTGGGTAAAGCGGCACGCGCGCTGCGGGGCAGGTGTGCGGGGCCGCGGTCGAGCTCGGGCTGCCAGGCCCCGGCTCGCCGGTGTCATGGACGGCCTGCGCCAGCGCTTCGAGCACTTTCTGGAACAAAGGAACTTGGCCACCGAAGCGCTAAGGGCGCTCGAAGCCAAGACAGGTGTCGACAAGCGGTACTTAGCCACGGGTGAGCAGTCCGGGGCGCTCTGGGCTCCTGTCCCATTTCGCCGATGGGCACACTGAGGCCCTGGGGCAACGGGGTCCCGGGCCTGGCCCCTTCCGGCCGGCGTCTTCTGCAGGGTCCGGGCTCGGACGGTGGGGAGCACCCCCCTGGTGAGACAGATCCTGAGGGGTCGTGGACCAGGACTTTGCGTCTGCCCGCAGCCCCTCCTCTGCCCCCACCCTGCGACCTCTGGCTAGTGTCACTCCCTCTCTCGGGCCCAGTAGTACCTCCACACCAGTCCTCAGGTCTGGAGACCGTTCGCTGCCCCCGCTGCCCCCTCCGTCGCAGCCCTGGGTGAATTCCAGGCCGAAGTCCGGTTCTTCCAGTTGTTCTGTCCACCCTGGGGGAGGAGAGAGCGGCGGGTAGACAGCCAGTGCCCTGGGAGTCTTGCCACACCCCCGTCCCACAGGAACATCAGCCTGGAAGCAAGTGTAGAGATTTTTCCCTCCCCCATGCTCCTCGCCAGGAGGAGAAGGGTCACTCCCATTCCCTCCCCCCATTGTTTTCCTACCAGTCACCTCCCCTGGGCGTGCCCTGTCCCTCTCCCACCCTGTGCTTTGGCCCACTGTGCCCAACTAGTCGAGCTGGGTTGTTTGACCCTGTGGTGGGGTTGGGCAAATATTGGCTGGGGGGCCATAGAGCGGGGAGCCAGCCCTTCTGACTGCTACCCCTCCAGTCCCCCTCCTCTTCCTCTTCCTCAGTGGCCTTGGATGCCCCCTGCCACTCTCCCAAACTGTCTAGTAAGTACTCCTTAAACGCTCCCTCCCCTCTTTTTCCATGTCCCAGGCCCCATGCCACCTCTTCCAGGAAGCCCCCTGGAGCGAATTCCAGGAACACTTTGTCCAGAAGTGGGGGGAGGGGGTTGGGTGAGGACAGGGACGTATGTACTGAGCACCTTCTGTGTGCAGATCCCAGCAGTCCACTTTCCTCCCATTTTCCCCCAGCTGGGGAATCCGTGCCAGGCAGGGAAGGTCCACAGTTTACTCCCCCAGGCCTTCAGTGCCCAGGCCATGTCAGCCTAGCCAGGAACCTGTCCCTGGGAGCAGGCCCTGACTTCTCTGCTGACTTTCCACATCCCTGATACCCGTGGGCAGGGCTTTAGTCATAGAGCACTGGGGAGGGGCCTATCGGGGAAGCTGGGAGGCACGGGGGGGGGGGGGGGAAACGGGGGCCCCGAGAAGAAGGGGGTTTGTGGAAGGGCGCCCCCGCCCCCCCCCCCCCCCGTCTGGAGCATTCACCCCTCCCTACCCACCCCCCTCCCTGAGCCCTGTCTGTTGCTGATCTCTGGGATGGTGCCCCCCCTCAAATGTCCAAGGTCATCCTCCCGTTGCTGAGGCTGCAGGAATAGGGATTGAGGGAGAGGTGCCCTGGGAAACCTGCTCCCCCCAACTAGCAATTAGGGGTGACATCCCCCTTGGGCCCCACCTGCCCCAGATGGTCAAATCCCCAGCCCAGGTAACAAAGGAAACCCAGATGAGGCAGTGACCAGACCTCCTGGGGCCAACTGGGGAGGCCCCCTTCCCTGTCCTGACCCCAGACCCTAGGGATAAAGACTAACCCAGGTGGAGGGAAGGGAGGGGGTGCCCTTTGGTACGCAAGTGACCTCTGTCTCTACAGATAACCGCCTGGGGAGGAGGCCGGAGGCTGTAAAATGCTCCCAGGAGCCCAGAGGCTCTCTGAGTGACCTTGGTCCCCCCTCCTCCCAGCTGCCCTGTTGTTCTGGCCAGTGAGTGAGACACAGCAGGGAAGCACAGAGACCTGTGCACTTAATGAAGGCAGTGTTTACCAGGACTGTTTGCAAAGCAGCTAACACTCCTGGCTCCCCACCTCCTCCAGCAGTGTGTGCTCCGGGCCCCGTCACTGGGAATGTGTTTGTACCCCCAGAAGGTGCTCAGCAAACCTGTAGAAAAGAGGAGCTCTCTCTGTTGAGTGGTATTAGCTATCCCCAAGGCCACCTGAGGAGGCAGGGTCATTACCACCCCATTGACAGATGGGGAAACTGAGGCTCCAAGCAGAGAGAAAGACTTGCTCGGTGTCACGCAGTGAGTGGAAAAGCAGAGGGCTCTCCTGGGTCTGGGGGACGCTACCACGTTCAGCTGTCTCCCACTAAGACAACAGCCCCCACTTGAGGCTATGCTGTCCCCCTCGGGGTACTGAACAATGTCTGGGGACATCTGTGGTTGTCACGGCTGGGGGCGCTCCTGGCACGGATGAGTGGGGGCCAGGGATGCTGTTCAGCCCCCCCAGTTCCCGGGGCGCCCCCACGAAAGATGTTCTGGCCCGGATTGTCTGCGGTGGCCAGGATGAAAAACCGTATTGAGATAAAGATTACCAATGTTGCCTTTCTCTGCTCACTGGGAATCAAGTCGTCTTTTTTTAATGTTCATTTATTTTTGAGAGGGAGAGAGACAGAGCTTGAGCGGGGGAGGAGTCGAGAAAGACAGACACACAGAATCCGAAGCAGGCTCCAGGCTCCGAGCTGTCAGCACAGAGCCCGATGCGGGGCTCGAACTCACGAGCTGTGAGATCTTGACCTGAGCCGCCCAGGCGCCTCCGGGAATCACATCTTAATGAAGGAATGAACAACCTTACTTCTAGGTTTTTCTCCCATTGTTTGCATTCAAATGCTGGGCGTTTGTGCCCGGCCCTCCCCTCGGGACCCAGAGTAAGGCAGTTATGATCGGAGATGGTCACTTACTCATTCAACACGTGTTTATTGGGCAACTACTCTACCCATCAGGGCCAAGGTCCCCACCTGCCCTTGGGGAGTTCACAGTTCGGGGGTGGGGGGGACCGACTGATAACTGGTTGCACATACGAGGAGACACGGGGCTCAGGGCCATAGTAGGCGTCACCAGGGCGCTGCGGGGGCAGCAGGCCTATCCCGGAGGGGTCTCTCGTAGGGGCAGCGACTGTGGCAGACTGGGTCTGCCAGGCCAGGAGGAGGCCTCCGGTGCCGGGGTCGGCTCGGAGCGCGCCGCCCTGCCCACACCCTCTCCTCCCGCAGGAGCCGCCACTCTGCTAAGCCTGTATCTTCTGTTCGGCTTCGGGGCGTCTCTACTGTGCAATGTAATCGGATTTGTGTACCCAGCATATGCTTCGTGAGTGCCCGCTGGCTGTCCGGGCGTTGGGAGGGGGTGTCGGGGGCTCTGGACAGCCCCTGACTCCGCGCGCCTCCCCGCCCCCAGAATCAAAGCAATCGAGAGCCCAAGCAAAGAAGACGACACTGTGTGGCTCACCTACTGGGTGGTGTATGGACTGTTCGGGCTGGCCGAGTTCTTCAGCGATCTACTCCTGTCCTGGTTCCCTTTGTACTACGCGGGCAAGGTGGGTGGCCCCCGGGACGCACGCAGGACTGGGGGCCCCCGGGAGCAGGCAGGTGCCCGGGAGGCCAGGGGTGTGAGGGGGAGACCCGGCCCCTTCTCTGCGGAGCTAGCCCCCCGCCCCCACCGGGGGGGTCTGACGGAGGCGGTCCATCTGGTGGGGGAGGCCCGCCCTGCACGGGTCTTGACGACCCCCGCCCTGTGCCTGCAGTGCGCCTTCCTGTTGTTCTGCATGGTTCCCGGGCCCTGGAACGGGGCTCACATGCTGTATCATCGCGCGATACGGCCGCTGTTTCTAAAGCACCACGAGGCCGTGGACAGCGTCGTGAGAGACCTCGGCGGGAGAGCCCTGGACGTGGCAGTGGGAATAACCCGGGACGGTGTGTGCTCACAGGGTGCAGGGGCGTCTGTCTGCCGCAGGCCCTGTCCGTCTGTGCCCCCCACCCGCCTGCCCCTGCCCGCTTTCCCTCCTGCCCCTGCCCGGCCCCTGTCTGGCCTCCGTGTGGCTGCACCCCCTCACTGTCAGCCTCTCTCTCCTACGCTTTCGGGAACCAGTCCTGCAGACCCTGGCCCGCGGCCGGGCTCTCGTCACCCCCGCCGCTGCCCTTGGAGCCGAGCGTACGTACTCCCGGGCCTGGGCGGCAGGGCCTGCGTGTGCGGGCGCTGTCCCCGCGGAGGGTGGGAAGACGGCCCCGGCCCCGGCCGGGGGCGGCCGCCTCGCCCCCGACCGACTCCCTGCGGCCCCGGGGCCGGGCCTGCCTCACCCCCCCACGGCCTCTCTCTGCAGCCCGAGCGAGCGTGACCCAGCCCCAGAAGGACAAGTGAAACCCTCGTCCAGCCGCTACGCAGACCTGCCGCCTGGCGAGCTGGGGGGCACGTCACACCCCAAGCCCTCCACGAACTCCTCGACCGACGCCTCAGGGGAGCCCCCCGCCAGCCCCGCCTCCCCGAGCAAGCCGCTCCCCGGGAGCGCCTCCCAGACCACCTCGGGCCAGTCCCCGCCGGACCCCCCGGCCGGCGGCTCCCGGCTGCCCTCCAAGTCTCAGAACCGGCTTCGGCTCCGGGCACGAGTGAGCCCCTCCGGCCGGCCGCGCCCCCAGTCATCTGTCACCTCCTCGGGCCAACCCCAGCCGGCCCCCCAGCCCGCGGGCCCCAAGCAGCGCACCAGCACCTCCCCCAGCCGGGGCCCCCCCGTGGCGCAGCCCCCCGAGAAGACCTCGGATGGGCCGGGGGAGCCGGCCCCCCAGGCCTCCAAGGGCAGCCCACCGCCCACCAGCAGCACCTCGGCGCCCCAGCTGCCGGCCCCCGGCCTGTGCGGGTCCTCGGCCGAGTACACGTCCGAGTCCACCACGGAGGTCACGTGCAGCTGGCCGCACCTCAGACACGGGCTCCGCTGCCTGCAGCACTGCTGGCGGCTGAAGCATCTGGCCTGCTAGGGGGGCTCAATAAAGCTCATCCGACGACCCGTCTGGCCGTGTCCTCGGGGGGGGGGGGGGGGGGGCCGCTGAGCAAGGAGCTGGTCTCAGCTGGGAGACCCGACCCTGAGCAGGAAGTGCAGCCCGGAGTTCTGGCCCAAGGCAGGCGGGGTGTCACCTGTGTCTCCTCCAGAGTCCCAGCCCCACCCGAGAGGGGGCTGTAAGCTCATGGCTCGTCCCATCCAAAGGCAAGTCCCCAGCCAGGCATCTGCAGACACACTAGGAAGGCCCCGGGGCCCCGCAGCGTCCAGCTCGGTCAGCCCCTCACCCAGGACCTGCTTCTCCAAGATCCCAGTTGGTCACAGCCCCCGGGGGAAACACGGAGGAGCGTCAGGATGAACGAGGCAGATGCTCACAAGGCTTATACCTCCGTGGTTCTCCGCTGGGGGTGATGCTGCCCCAGGGGCATCAGACGATGTGGACACACCTGAGGTGTCTGTGCCGTGTCCCACGATCCCTCTCCCTGCCCCGGCGGTCCCAGCTTGTCCGCAGCTGGCGGTGGCCGCCGGCGAGCGATGGGTCCGATTCATTCGTTTGATCATCCAGCAACTATTGAGCACCCACTGTATGCCAGGCACTGTTCCGACAGTCAAGGGAAGAGTGATGGCCCAGAGAGAGAAAAAAATCTCTGCTCCTGAGGATTTGGGGAGGCGACGATCAGCATGATAAACACGGATGTCAGAGGGAGGTGAATGTTCCGGGGAAACATGCAGTGGGGAGGTGGGGGGTGGCGGCAACAGTATTCAGGAGCAGTCAGAGAAGGACCTGTCTGCGGGAGTGACATTTGAGTAGAGGCATGAAGGAGATAGGAAAGTCAGGTCAGAGGCACGAGTCTTGCGAAAGCCAGGGCAAAAGTGATCCGGGCGGAGAGAAGAGCACGTACAAAGGTCCTGAGGTAGGACTGTGCCTGGCGGGCTAGAGGAAGAGTGGGGTGGTCAGCGTGGATGAGCTGAATGAGGGGGAGAAGGGAGGGGAGTCTGGGGTGAGCCTGAGCACACGGACGGCATGGTGAGGACTTTGGGTTTTGCTTGGGGACGCAGGCTTCGCTGGGATCGAGGGTAATCATTCAGGAGTCCCCCGCCCTGCTGAGAGATCCACACGGGTTTTGGGGACAGGGATCTGGGAATCTGCTCTTCACTGGCCCAACTGTCTGAACAACGTGGGGTGGCCGTAGTCCAGGGAAAGGGTGGCGGTACCGGGCTCTCTCTGCACCTGGCGCTGTCCCCCGCCATCCAAGGGGGACAGCACAATGGGCTCTAGAGGTGTCCCTCCAGAGATGGTCCCCGGCCCACCCAGGGTCAGCTCACCACGTGGCAACAATGACATCTAGTCCCTCGGACTTGTTTTGTTTTTCACTTAAACATACGGAAGAGTGTCAGCAGTGACTCGGGGACAACATGGCCCCTCCCAGCCACCCGGCAGTGGCCACGTGCTTCCCTGTCCGGCTCAGAGCCGTGTCCATCAGACGCACCGCGTCGCTGGAGGGGTCGCTCACACGGTAGTGTCTGGGGCTGGTGGACAGGATTCATTTGGCTCGTGCGCACCATCCACCGTCGATGGAGTGGTCTCCAGCTTGTGGTTACTGCGACTCAAGCTGCCAGGAACATTCTAGAACCGGCCTTCCGTGAGCAGAGCTCTGGTTTCCTCGGGGCGCACACCTGTCAGAGGGTGCAGGGCGAGCATTTCTGAGTGTCGTGGGGTGGCTGGAAAGAGCCACGAGCACGCTGGGAGGCTTAAAATCACAGACATTTATTCTCCCACATTCTGGAAGCGGAGGTCAGGGTGTGGCAGGACCGAGCTCCTCCCTCGGCAGGCTCCAGGGCAAGGTCCTGTCCGCCTGTCCCAACTCCTGGAGGCCCCAGGCGTCCCTGGGCTCGTGGCCGCGTCCCTCCAGTGCCTGCCTCTGTGGCCATGTGGCTGTCTCCTCTGTCTCCGTCTAACAAAGACACTTGTCACTGGGTTTAGGGCTCACCTTGGTAATCCAGGATGATCTCGTCTTCAGACTCTTAGTTACGTCTGAAAACGCCCTTTTGCCAAACAAGGTCCTGGTCACAGGTTCCGGAGACTAGGCTTCAGCCCGCCCAAAGTGGTCCCGCCAGTGCCCCCTGTGACCCGCAGGTAACCCTGTGGGCTGTAGGGCGGCCCGGGGCTCTCAGCAGCGGTGGGGGCCCAGGCCCTCCGTGGGTTAACCCTGGCTCAGGGTCAGAGAGAGTAGGCGGGCCCGGGGCAGGCATTAGGGGGGTGCTGGCCGCAGAGAATTAAACATAGTAAGAAAAGCATCAGGACCCCAGAGCCAGCGATGTCGTGGGGAAAACTTCAGGGGGCGAAGGAAACCATCGTGGCCAGAATCGCTATGTTACGGACGGGACGCAAGCTTCGAACTCGCATTTGTGTTCTTTACCCTTTAACAAACCCTGTGGGTTCAGAGAAGCCCCAGTGATGACCCACCTGTCGCGGCCAAGGGAGCTCGCTGCAGGGAAGTCTGACCGTCCTCGCTCGTGGTCCCTTCTGGCGACCACATGGGCACTGTGTATCCCCATGGGGACACAGGGACTGCTAAAAACCGAGACCGGGGATTGTGGAGAGGACGACACAGCCCTGGGGTCACCCCGTTTCTGCCATTCTCTGACCACCTGGAGTGCGTGTTCGTGCGCGGGATTTGAACATCTGTACAATCCCAGCGGCGTCTTTTCTCTCTTAAGTGTTCAAGTGTTTGTTTTATTTCATTTTATTTTAATTTTTTAAATGTTTTTTTTTTTTTTTTTTTTTTAGACAGAGAGAGACAGAACATGAACACGGGAGGGTCAGAGAGAAGGGGAGACACAGAACCCGAAGCAGGCTCCAGTCCCCGAACGGTCAGCACAGAGCCCGACGCGGGGCTCGAACTCACGGACGTGAGATCATGAACTGAGCCGAAGTCGGATGCTCAACCGACTGAGCCCCCCAGGCGCCCTCCCCTCGTGTTTCTTTTAAAATTTTTTTAATGTTTTTTATTTATTTTTGAGACCGAGAGAGACAGAGCATGAACGGGGGAGGGGCAGAGAGAGAGGGAGACACGGAATCGGAAGCAGGCTCCAGGCTCCGAGCCGTCGGCCCAGAGCCCGCCGCGGGGCTCGAACTCACGGACGTGAGATCGTGACCCGAGCCGAAGTCGGCCGCTCAACCGACTGAGCCCCCCAGGCGCCCCCTCGTGTTTCTTTTAAAGCGAAAGAGCAAATCAGGACATCAAGGGACCGTCCGCGGCGACTGGTACGTGATCGGCCCTGGAAACGATGTTGCCTCACGGAGCGGGGTGCCACTCAGGGGTCCTGTCTGCCAGGGCGCATCCCGCACTGGCCTCTCCTCCACCGGCTGGGCCAGCCGGTCCGGGAGCTCGGGCAGGGCTGCCCCGTGGACCCCTCCCCCCCCCCCCCCCCCCCCCCCCCCCCCCCCCCCC
>NW_026059140.1:0-17656 GCF_023721935.1 Panthera uncia | reverse complement strand
CCCCCCCCCCCCCCCCCCCCCCCCCCCCCCCCCCCCCCCCGTCCCCGACATAGCCCACTCAGTGGCAGAGGTGCAGGGACAACCTCGGGCAGCCCTGACGGGCACAGAGGGGCCTTGGGTGTAGGTGCCAGTGTCAGGAAGCCAGAGTGTGGGGAGAGGTGTTGCTGAGGAAGGCTGGCACCCAGGGGAGAGGCGGGGCCCTCTGGGTGCCGGCATCACCAGGTGCCTAGCGTCCCTTCCTTTCCCGTCCTACCACCAGGGGGCGCCCAGGCCCCACACCACCCTCCAGCGCTGTGCCCCGTTTAACACGGGCGGAAGGGGGGCCCAGGGGGGCCCCAGCTTCAGTACTTGCCGCGGGGATGGGGACGGGGCCAGGTCTGGGACCCAGAGGCAGGGGAAGGAGTCCGAGGGATGCGGTTCCCATGCTCAGAGCTGCGAGGGGCTGAAAGGATACTCGCAGATGGGGAAACTGAGGCCCAGGGAGGGGCAGGGTCCGGCCACAGGTCACCTGCAAGGTCAGGCACTGAGCCTGAGACCCACAGTTGAGCGTCCTGTGTCCTAAAGGAAAACACAACGACGGACGGTACGGAAGACCAGACTGTCCCATCCAGGGAGAGAAGGTAAAGGGTGGCCCTTCCAGAGTGCCCCGAGAAGGTTTGTTGGGTGACACCCTCCAGGTACCTCCAATTCACACTTGGCCTAGGTCTGCCCTCCTGGCCCCAGAAGACTGATGAGTAGAACATATCCAGGAGAACACAGGAGGACAGGGACCGGGGCCCTGGGTGGCATGAGATGGCAGTGTGGCCCTCAGGGGGCGTGGGGAGGGGGCACTGGACCAGGAGGAGGAGGAGGAGGGCTGGGGTGCACGTGAGAGTGTGTGCACACACCGTGACAGCGTGACCGTGGGTCTGACTCCCAGCACATCCTGGAATTTCTGCAGCCGCGTATGTGTCACTGGGGTGTCCTCGTCGTAAAAGTGCTCGCAAAGATTAAATAGGGAGAAACAGGGATGGAGGGCAGTGTTGTCTGAAAGAAACCCAGCCAGGGGCATCTGGCCAGCTCAGTCGGGGGAGGATGTGATTCTAGGTCTCCGGGTTGTGGGTTCGGGCCCCACATCGGGCGTAGACATTATTTTAAAAATAAAATCAAAAGGAAGGAAGGAAGGAAGGAAGGAAGGAAGGAAGGGACAAAGGGATGAAGGGAGGAAGGAGGAGAAAAGGAAAAAAAGGAAAGGAAAGAAAGAAAGACCCAGCCAGACTTGCTGAGGCGCTCAAGATTATCTCCGAACTTCCTGGTGGCCGGGGCAAAAGGGGAAATGGGTACCTTCCAGTACCTGGGTAGGCGTGTCTTCTAGGGAGCATGTCTGTTGGAGACAGTGTCTCTGAACACATGAGGCGTACGTGTGTCAGTGAGAAGAGAGAGCACAGAGTGCCAGGGAGTTAAACAGCAGTGAACGTCCTGGTAACCAGGGCAAGAGGGGAAACTGCTCTATTCCAAGGTCTTGTTGGGCAGCCTTCCTCTGGGCCATGCCCGTTTGTGACAGTGTCTCTACGAAAGAGAGCATGGGGCAAAGCAAATGAAAGCAGACACAAAGTTTCTAAGTATAAGTCATCTATGAGCTTCCTGGCAGCCAGAGTGAGAGAGGAAATAAGAGCGTCTCTTCAGTGTGTCCTCCCTCACCAGCGCCTCCTGCTCATGACAGTGGATCTGACTGTGTGCAGGGACAGCTAAGCATGTGTAGTAGGCGGGAAGCCACTGGAAGCCGGGGCAAGACGGGAAATATGCTGAGTTTGAGCCCGGTCAGGCACGCCTCTGTTGCTGTAGGTGGCAGGGGCCCGGTCCCGCGGCTCAGGCGGGGCAGTGTCGGGCAGCCAGGCGCACGCGGCTGTCCTCGGCAGGGCTCCACGCTCGGGCGTAGCCAGCGTGGGGCAGCAGCAGTCGGTCCCGAGTGCCGTCAGGGCTGATGAGGCGCTGGACGGCCAGCAGGTACTCGCGATGGAGGTCCAGCCGCGGGCAGGGGCAGCGACCCAGGGCCCACACGTACTCCAGGGCCCGCAGTGGCGAGCGGTTCTTATAGATGAGCTGCACGCGAACCTCATAGCGCGTCTCCTGGGCCTGTTGGAGGCGGCTCAGCACTCGGGCCCTGAACACTGTGGGCAGGACTTTGCTGAGGCCGACTGGACACTCCACCCTGGGCACCCCCCCTCAGGTGCACCCCGTTGCCAGAGAAAGGAACCGGGGCCAGATGGAGCACTGGGGGTCCCTGGGGACTGTGGAGAGGGGCCTGGGATCAAGGAGGAGTCCAAGTTCAGATGAGGGCAAAGGGTCAGATCAAGGAGTCCCACTAGGGGCAGAAGGAGTCAAGTTGGAGTCAGGTCAAGGAGTCAAGGGTAAGGTCAGATCGCCATCAGGGGTCAGCAGGACAGGGCTGAAGTTCAGGTCAACCAGGAGTCAGGTAACGGTTGGGGTCAGGAGTCTCTCACCGAAGTCGCCGCCGCAATAGTGGAGCAGCCGGTGCGCGCGACCTCGAGTGTCTGGGCACGGGGAGCAGGGGTCTGTGGGGGGCGCACGGTGAGGGGCACGGACCTCAGCTGCCTGCTAGCTCCCACCGGGCCGTCCCCACCTCACCTGGGGCGGGGGGCGGGGTCCTCGGGGAAACGGCGGCTGGGGCCGCGGGGGCTTCAGCGGGTTGTGGTTCCACCTCCCGAGGCTGCGGCTGCCGCAGGGACCAGCCCAGGGCCTGCGCCTGCGCCTGGAAGGGGCCGTAGCGCTCCCGAGGGAGCCAGAACTCGAACTCGATGCCGGGGTTGGGCTCCTGCAGGAGGACCTGGAGGGGTGTCACGCCGAGGGAGCCGCACTCGGACCCGATGGCCCAGCTTCCCCCCTCCGGCCCCCGGCCCCCCGCCCCCATCCAGTAGCCAACCGCCCCCTCCATCTCCCAGCTGCCCCCGCAGAGCCTGGGCCGCACCTGCAGGAGCAGGTCTTGGGAGGTGGGCCCAGCCGCGCTCAGCGTCTCCTCTGGCCCCGCAGCGCGGGTGTAGACCACACGGGTGCCCGCCGCCTCGTAGGTCCCGGGTGGGCTGACCGCCCAGTTCCCGTTGAGCACGTAGCGCCCGTCGACCCCTATCAGCGCTGCAAGGGAAAGGTCAGCCCGGGCTCCGGGAACCGGGCCGTTCCGCCTCCCGCACCCCTTCCCCCCCAGCCGCAGCCGCAGCCTCCCCGGCTGTATCCGAGGCGGCCAGCAAGACGCCTCCCCCTTCGGGCCCTGCGATACCCAGGTGGTTGCGGCTCCGGTGGGCCACGCGGATGTGTCTGGCGCCCTCGGGGATCAAGGTCACGTTCCAGTACCCAGCGAAGGCACCTGGGCGGAAGGAAAGGAGGGCGTTGGGCGCGAGTGGGAGGGTATTTGAGGGATGAGTTGAGGATTAAATGAGATACTGCGGTAAGCAGGTTAGCCAGGGTCCTGGCACCTCCACAACGCTCGGTAAACTTTTGGAGGTAAGATTATTCTCGCTTAAGTGCAGCTGGGAAAGGGTTAAAACCCCATCTGTTCCGGGAAGGGCGGGGCCATCTGACAGTAACCAGTCAGAATGAAGAGAGGGAGGGGGCTGGGCCACGGACTGCCCAATCAGCTCGGGATTTCGCTTCCGGGCCCGAGGCTCGTTAAAGGGCCCGCTCTGGGCAAGCGGGTACGACGGGGAGGGCGGTCACCGGAGTCACGGAACACGCGCTGCACGAAAAGGCACGACTCGTTGGCGCCGCCGCAGCGGCCGCAGTGATCTTCGCGGGCGTCCGAGCCCAGCAAACCGTCACAGCCGGCGCTCTACAGGGGCGGGGAGGACGAGCGCGGCTTCGCGGACAGCCCCTGGCCTGGGACAGCCCTAGGAGGCGGGGCCGGGGGGGGGGGCCCAAGGGGAAAGGGGGGGGGGGGGGCCTGGCATGGGGGGGACACGGGGCGGGGTGGGTGCGGTGCTGGGGGCGGGGCTTGGAGAAGGGGGCGGGACCCGGGAGAGAAAGGAGTGGGGTCCGTGGCCAGGGCCTGGATGTGAGGTGGACGGGGGGCGGGGCCCGGCGAGGCCTTACGAGGCAGCGGCCGGCCACGCAGAGCCCCTGGGCCCCGGGGCTGCAGGGGGTGCCGTCCAGGACGCGGCCGAAGGTGTGGTAGAAGGCGTGCCCCTCGGCCAGGCAGTGAAGGTCGCACTGGTTGGGCGCTGGGGACAGAAGGAATTGTTGGGCCCGTCCAGGACGTCTGTCGGGGCTTCTGGTCTCCTCCCCCTCAGGCATGTGCGGCCCAGGGACTCAGCCAAAGCCACACTTGGAGGCTTTGGTTAGAGCCAGGATTGGAACTTAGGTGGCGTCTGCCTTCAGCTCCCAGACCCTCCCAGGCAAGTTCCCCGGGCAAGTACCCGGGGCCGACGCATGCATGCATTCCTGTCAAGCCCTAACATTAGGGAGCCCATTGTTCATACTTTCGTCCTGCAAACGTTCACAGAGCACCTACTACTTTCCCGACACCGACACCGTTCCAGGCTCTGGGGTATGGCAGTGGGCAGAAGTCACTCAGCACACGGGCCCTGCACCCGGCATGTGCCCAATAAAAAGTGCCCAGTGCTGGAGCACCTGGGTGGCTCACTCCGGCTCAGGTCATGATCTCACAGTTTGCGAGTTCGGGCCCCGCACTGGGCTCTCTGCGGTGGGCACAGAGCTGGCTTTGAATCCTCCGTCCCCCCCTCTCTCTGCCCCTTCCTCTCTCTCTCTCTCAAAAATAAATAAACATTGGGAGAAAAAGAATTTTAAAAAAGGAGTATTCAGTACTGACTGAATGCAGAGCAGCTGGGTGTGTCACTGGCCCTCCCCCGGACTCAGTTTCCCGGCTGCCTGGCAGTGGGGCACAGTGGACAGTCTGGTCACAGGCTCAAGCTCACAGCCGCAGGGATCCGTGCTCCTCCTGGCTCCCACTTCTCTGAGCCTGGCTGGCAGACCCTGCCTGGCACAGAGCCCAAGCTGGCCTTGGAGGGCCTCTGGGGGGGGGGGGTGGGGGGGGGATCATGGCAAATTTCCTCTAATTCTTAGGGGGGGAAAAACACACAAAAAACCAAAACACCCACGAGGCTGACCGATGGAATCTTCTCCATTGTCAGCTTTTCTTATCTGTATCTGCTTCCACTATGGTGTCTAAAGCTGTCTGTTTCCCTTAAATGCGGAGGCACACTGCCCCGGGCACACAGTTACATAACTTGCTATTTTCAGCTAAACGCGGCGACAGTTCCTGCCACCGGGATAAGTTTGAGAACTGTTGGCCTCTGGATACGGCTCCACGCAAATCCTCAGGCTGTGTTCAACCCCGTGCAGAACGAACCCTGCCTCCCTGTGCTGCTTCATACCTCACACCTGCTTTCCCCTCCACTTCAACTCCTATGCATCCTTCAAAGCCCCAGTGCTGATGTTCTCTTGCAATCCTCCGGTCGTCTTTCTTTCTCAGCAGCCCCTTCGCCCTGCCTCCTGTGGACCAACAGGAGGCAAGGCTACTCACCACCGTAGAAGGGCACCCACTGGTAAGTCTTCTGGGTGCCTAGGATGGGGTGGCCATTGTAGAGGGCACACTGGAGGTCTCGGAATGGAATGGCCCCTGGGGGACAGTCCTGAGGACAAAGATGGGTAGGTCCGAGGCTGGGAGAGCCCCAGGGGAGCCCAGAGAGCCTGGCAGGGCGGCAGGTGTATTTGGGGGGCACGAGTGGGGAAGCAGGAAGTCTTCAAGGTGCACCCGAGGGCCCCGGAGGCGGACAGAACTTACCGGCAAATGGCAGTGGCGATACTCATGGGTGTCTCCCCAGCATGTGTCTAACCCGGGAAGCCTACAAGGAACAAGAGGGCCAGAGTGTGGTCGGGACCCCCAGTAACCCTCTTTCCAGAGCTGGCCTGCCCACCCTTGGGCCCGGCCGCCCCCACCCACATTCCAGCCGGATCAGTGGGATTAGAAGGCACAGCATGTGTGGGCAGGCAGAGGGTGCGGCCAGCAGTGGGGCGGGCTGGCGGGAGAGGAGGGGCAGGCACCCCCCTCCCACCCCACCCTGCTAAGCCCCAGCTTTCTGCGCTCACCAGATGCAGCGGCGGCTGCGCACAGAGACACCCCGCCCACAAGAGCTGGAACAGCGACTCCAGGAACCCCAGGGGGTCCACTCACCTGGACCCTACTTGGGGAGAGAGAGGCACCATCGGCCTGGAGACAAGCCAGTGGCCCCCACACCGCCGGCCAGGTCCCCAAGCCCACTGGCTCCCTGGACTCGTGTCCCCCCTTACCTGGGCACTGCCCCCTAAACCACAGTTCAGGAGGGTCCACAGCAGAAGCAGGTTCTGGAGGGGGCGGGGTGTTGGGGAGCAGAGAGGGCGTGGCAGTGGGGGCGCCAGCAGGCCGGGGTCGGAACCCCAGCTCTGTGCCCACTGGCTGTGTGATTTGGGGCAGTCATTTAACCTCTCTGGGCCTCTGTTCTTGTCTCTGAAAAGTGGGGTAATAACAGGGCCCCCGTTACAGGAAAATCTGAGGGGTCCGTCAGACCAGATAAGAAAAGCAGGCTGCACAGAGCCTGGTGAGGGGGAGGGAGAGCTCAAAGAATTATCTGCTTTTATTGCTATTGTTTGTCGTCTGATTACATGCACACAGCAAGTGCTTAATCTGTGTCTGATTACGGAAGGAATCATTCCAGGACAGTGCACAGAAATCTCCAGTGTCGGGACCCCATCACCACTCTCCCCACCGTCAACGCGTCTACCTTTCTGTGTGGCCAAGGGCCAGCCACTCCACATCCCCAGGCCTCAGTTTCCCCATCTGTACAATGGGGATCAGCTGGTCTCAGTCCAGCGCTGAATGAGGGACTGCGGAGAAGGTGCGGCTGTCGGGGCTGGCTCGGGGGCTGAGTCCCGGGCAGAAGCCCCCTGGCTGCACCTGGGCCTCCAGGGCCACTTCGGCTCCCAGACCTGTGGTGGCAGGGAGCCCCTGGATTGGGGGTCACAAGGCGGGTTGACCTGGCCCCAGTCCAGCCGGTGCCCCGTGACCTCATGTGCAGAGGGTGTGGGCTCCACCAAGGGCAGCCTGCAGAGGAAAAGGAGCCACTGACGAGGGTAGTGCAGGAAAGAGGGAGGCCTCTGGGGGTGAGTGGACTGGGGGGGTAGACTTGTCTCCCAGGGCCTCAGTTTCCCCATCTGTCAGAGAAAGGGTGAAGTCCCTTGCCATCCACACCCTCCTCGTGACCATGGCATTGCCAGAGAAAGGCGGAGGGAAGCGGCCACCCCGTGAGTCCTTTCTCAGGCCAGGGCCAGGGTGCCCAAAGGACTGAAAGAGCCAGCTGGAGTTCTCCAGCCCTGAGTTTCAGGGCCGTGGTCCTGTACCAGTGGACTCTGGACCCTCTCCAGCCTCAGTTTCCCTGGTTCTCAGGCGCTGACATTCGGACCTGGGGCATCAGGCGCTGGGACGCATGGTGGCCCCGGGTGCTGAGAACCTTGGGGACCACTGGGCAGGGCCCTTCTCTGCCCAGAGCTGTGTAGCCGGCTCTATCTGTGCCCCTCTGAACCCCGAGTCCGGGCTGGCCTTGGAGAGCTGAGATGGGGGGGTGGCCTTTCCACACGCAGCCCCCTCCCACCACACGCACCAAGCGCTAGCCCCTGGGGTGGGAGTCCAAACCCGGTGCTAGAAGCGCCATTTTTCCCAGAGAACCCTCCCCGAGGAGCATGACACATCCCGTTTTGGCCGCGCCCCAGCCTGCAGGTGTGATCCCGGAGCAAGCCGCACCTCTAGGCCTCAGTTTCCCCAGGAGGGGGCGGGGATGAGCTCTCTCCCACCCTGGGATCGCTGCCAGGCCAGCCCCTCACCGGCCCGGGCCCGGCGACGGGGAGGAGACGCCGGCCGGGATTGTGGGGGGATAGGAAGAGGGACTTACCGGCTACGGAGAGCCCAGGCGGCACGTCCCGGCTCCCCGGGCGGCCGCAGGACAGGCGGAAGCGGCGGGGCCCGCGGGGAGGGGCGGGGGGAGCCAGGAGCAGCCCCTCCCACCCGGCCTCCCAGGGCGCGCCCAGGCCGGGGTCCGGCGGAGGGGCAGCCCCGTGCGCCCTCGCGCGGCGGTTGCGCGCCTCGGCGCGGATCTACGGCAGGGGACTGCCCCGCGCGGGCGCCGGCGCCGGCGCCTCAGACCACGGCCTGGTGTTCCAGAGTCCGTATCCCGGTGACCTTGGAAAGCCCCGGGGCGGGGGAGACGTGAGGGAACCGACCGCCTCTACCCCCCCCCACCCCCACCCACCCCGGGGCTGCTATTCCGGGCGTCGCGCTCAGGGCTCGGGAATGTGCGAGAACCGAGGTGGCCCTGCCGTGGTTCCGGGAGTCCGGGACGCTGTCCCGTTTCCACCGACGCCTAGATCGCGTCCCCGCGAGGGTCCCCATTCCCGGTCAGTACCTCCCTCCCCTGGTCCTTCCCCCGAAGCCTCCCTCAACGTTACCCTACTGAGGAACCCGCGCGCCCGGTTGCAATCCTGAGGCTCCCACTCCGGGTCCTGGCCACCCCAGAGCAGGGCCCCAATGCACTGGGAGAAGCTCAGCTCGAGGGGC
The DNA here is from genome assembly GCF_023721935.1 of Panthera uncia. Taxonomy (NCBI): domain Eukaryota; kingdom Metazoa; phylum Chordata; class Mammalia; order Carnivora; family Felidae; genus Panthera; species Panthera uncia. The sequence continues at coordinate 9,060 of NW_026059140.1, read as the reverse complement.
CGGGCGTGGGGGGCGGAGAGCCCCCTTCCAGCCCCTCCAGGAGCATTCCCGGGCACTGCTGTCACCAGAGGACGTGCCCCACCCTGCCTTCCGCCCTCCCAGGCTGAGCAGCGATTTGGAACCAGACCCTCTCGAGCAGGGGTGTGCCCCCGCCCCATGACTTATTTTCCCATCGGGACAGTGGGGTCCGCAGAGTTCCTCACCGAGACATTTCCAAGTGGACCTCAGCTCTTTCCGGGGACTGGCAAGGACAGGGTCCCCCTAGGGCTCCTCATCACCCCCGCCTTTCCCAGCTTAGCATGGGCACACTGACCCCTCACCCTGCCCACGCAGGGAGGCAGCAAGGGCCCTGGGCTCACCCCTCCCCTGCCTCCTTGCTGTTGCCCATGAGGCTTCCTGACAGGTTCGAGAAGATGGGGCCACTGAGGGGTCGATGAACGGCCTGCCCCCCTGGTCGCTGGGCAAGCCCATGCTCAGCTTGATTGCCCCCCCTCCTGGAAGCCGGCTGTGGGGTGTCTGGCCCTGACCACAGGGACGGGGGTGCCGGTCCAGCTCTGTCTGCCCACCAGCCTGGAGGGGCTCAGGGCAGGGCCGCTCAAGGCCATCTGTTCAGGCAGTGTTTACTGAGCATGTACTATGCACAGGGGGAGCCAGGAACAGCCCTGCTAACCAGGCAATCCTGCCTCTTGTTCAGGACACAGAGAAGTGTCCCAGGCCCCCTGCAGGTGGGGTTGGAGGGAGGCCCTCGCCCAAGAGGTGATCACCAGGAGGAGGGGGCAGCCCAGGCAGAGGAAACAGCGCGTGCAGAGCCCCGGAGGCTAGAATGAGAGAAAAAGGGACAGTCAGGAGGGCGGGAGGGGGGGGGGGGGGGGGGGGCAGAGAGGGGGCAAGGGGGGGAGGTCAGGGGGGCGGTGGGAGTCGTGCCCTAATTTGGGAGAAGCCACCCCTGGCTGCTGTGGGGGCAGGAAAGCAGCGAAGAGGCAGCCGCCTCCTGCGGGGACCGGGGTTGTGCGGCCCTGCAGCGTGGAGGTGGGGAGGGGGCGCGCAGCTGTCGGGGAGTGGAGCTTATAGGCTCCCGCAGGAGCCCCGTCGGGAAGAGGTGAGGCGGGAGCTTGGCCGGAGCTGCCTGGAAGGGAGGTGCCCATTTGCTGCGGGAGGGTGGGAGTGGGGAGGGCAGGTCCAGAGGTCACTTCCGGATGGGTGTGGGGGGACACGTCTGGGGGTCAACCAAGAAGAGGCTGGAAGAGCAGGGGCTGTGTCCTGCAGGACGTGTGGGCGTCCTTGGCACGGCGGGATGTCTAGAGTCACGGATGAGGTCACGGGGCGTGAGCGAGGACTGAACGGAGACTGGGGCCTGCGTCCCAGGGGCCCCGGGGTGGGCGGGGTGGGGGGGGCGGTGCTAGGGGCCGAGGGACAGGGAGCCTCTGGGCGGAAGGAGGGCGGACCGGTGGATCAGCGCTGCCGGAGGCGCTCAGTGACTCGGTGAGGTGAAGCGTGGTTGGAGGGGGGCTGAGAGAGGACAGCAGGAGTGGGGGTGGGGGGCGCCTACGGCGGGCGTGAGCTGGGGCCCGGGGCCCGGCGGGCGTCGGAAGTAAATCGGGTTTGGTCCCGCAGCTCCCCCTAGTGGACAAGCGCCCTGCCTCGGAGGTGCGTCTTCGCTCCGCGGCGCGCACACAGCAGTCCCCGAGGCCCGCAGGGAGGGTACGCAGCAGGTGCTTGGCCCTGCACGGGGGCCTAGCGCCTGGGGAGATGCCGCTCACGGCGCCGGGTGGGGATGGGGTGCAGATACGGTGTCCTGGGCCCGCGCCCCTGCCCCTGCTCCCCCGGGCCCCAGCCTCCCGCCTCTGCGCTCCGGCGGCCGCCCGGCCGGACTCGGCAGATTCCCAGGGAAGGAGGCCAAGAGCTCGGGCGGGAACCTCGCGCAGGTGGAGGGGTGGCCGCGAGGTTCAGCCTCCAGGTGCGGCGGCATCTCGGCCCCTCCCCCGCCCCTCCCGGTGCCCCGGCCTCGACCTCCAATAGGGGGGCAGTCCGTGCGGTCCCTCACCCTGAGCTCTAGCCCGGGCCGTCCCTGAGGCAGAGGGGACACCGGTCCTGCGGATGTGGGTCGGCTGGGCTCTGCTACCTCTGAGGCCTTGTGACCTTGTGGCTTAGGAAGTGCCCAGGAGCGGCCCTCGTGGCCTCCTGGTGCACCCCCCCCCCCAACTCCCCGTGGCCTCCTGTGATCCCTCGGGCCTGGCCACGTGGTCCCCAGGGCACTTCAGCCTCCTGCGGAGATGGGGTGGGGGGGTTCCTGCCACCCGCGCTCCAGAACTCTGGGTCTCTGGAGCGCCCCGAGATGAATCCTCACCCCATTCAATGGGTCGGGACACTGAGGTGTGGAGGGACCGAGCTGCACGCAGCAGGGTCTCCACATCTGAATGGGTGAGGGAGTGGCGGGAGGGGGGCTTGGGGACACTGGAGGCAGGACCTGGAGAGCAAGGGGAGCTGGACAGGAGCGTGAGGGAGAGGGTGTTCCCAGCAAAGGCCAGGTGGCTGGGGGCCCAGGGCGAGGACGCCTGGCGGGGAGGCCTGTGCAGCTGGATGGGGTGGCGGTGGGGGCGGGGGGGGGGGAGGGAGGTTACTCACACATGGCCTGTCGTCTAAGGTGTTCGCCTCAAATCAAGAAAGTTACGCACGATGTGGTGCCATTTACGGAAGAGAATATCCCTGGTACATAAACTCTGACAGGAAGCGGAAAGGAATAAACCCCGCCTGTCGCCCACGATGATCTCCGGGCAGGGTTACGGGTGACTGCGTTCCTGCTTCTGATTCTGTTTTCTTTAAGAGCGTTTTTATTTCAGGGGCGCCCGGGGGGCTCAGTCGGTTGAGCATCCAACTTCGGCTCAGGTCATGATCTCAGGGTTCGTGGGTTCGAGCCCCGCGGTCAGCGCGGAGCCCGCTTCGGACCCTCTGTCCCCCTCTGTCTCTCTGCCCCACCCCCGCTCGTGCCCCCCTCTCTCCAAGATAAATAAAAACACTTAAAAAGGTTTTTTAAAAAGAGAAGTTCTATTTTGGAATAATTTTACATTTATAGAAAGTTGCAAAGATGTGAGAGTTTCTGTCTACTCTTTCTCATCAGTGGTATAATCCACCGCCCCAAGAGGTCCCTGTCCTCGTCCTCAGAACCTGCAGACGTGTCCCCTCATGCGGCAGAGGGGACCTTGTCAAGGCCCCTGAGGCGGGGGTGACCCTGGGTGCCCGGGGGACCCGGCGTCGTCACGAGAGGGAGGCAGAGAGCCGGGCGGACCCCGTGCTGCTGGCCTTGAGGATGAGGGGGGGCCGCGGGCCCAGGATGCGGGGCCTCTGGAAGCCGGAAAAAGGGGGAGAGGGGGCTCCCTGGGGCTCTGGGGGGAACCGGGCCTGCCCACGCCCGGGTGTTAGGACTTCTGACTCCACAACATGAGGTTGATAAACGTGTGATTCTTTTTAAAGCCACCAAACGTGTGGTAATTTGTTACAGAAACCCTAGGAGACAAGCACTCTTGTCGCGACTCAGACACCGATATTGGAGTGTTGCTATGACCGATTGATGATATTAGGAATTGCCATGACTACTGACCAAACTCCACCTTTTATGTGGAGCTCTCTATGTGTTGTTGTTGTTGTTGTTGTTGTTTTCTTTTTTGAAACTGATTCCCTTTTTCTGTTCCAGGATCTTGTCCAGGATCCCACATGACAATGAGCTATTTTTCTCGTAATTGGTAAAAAAAAAAAAAAAAAAAAAAAAAGACCCGGGCAGATAAAATACGGATTACGCCTCTAGAAATCTGGCCGGCTCTGACGCTCAAACAGCACCTCGCTCACAGCCGGAGTCAACCGATGTCCCTGAATAGAGGTCGACGCCGCATCCGGCTGGAGAGAGGACAGCAGGGAAAGTGTCCCCCTGCAGGGACAGCGCCCCCTGAGGACCCTGAGGGCACGCCCGCCGCAGGCAGGGTCGCGGGCAGTCTGGAGAGGGTCTGCGCTTGCGTGGGGCCACCCAGCAGGTCGGCACCCGTGGGGCACACGGCAGGGTCAGACACAGACCGGTGTCTTCGTGTGACATGTCCAATCTGGTGGGACGGGAACCAGCAGACCTGCAAGGACGTGCATAATTTCAAGTTGTGAAGGACCACAGAGGGAATCACGGGGTGGAGGTGGCCTCCTAGCTGCTAGCAGAGGAGAAGGAGCTGCTGGGAGAAGACTCAGGACTGGGGGGCATCATGAGCACAAAGCACGGCATATGCAAAGGCCCTGAGGTTGGGATGCGCTTGGTATGGGGTCTTGGGCCAACAGGGAGGCCAGGGGTTGATACTCCCTCGTCTTCCTCTCCGGTAGATAGTCCTGAGGAATGTCCTACCCAGTTCCTCAGGGGCCCACAGGGGCCCGCCCTGCGCCATCCTCCCCCGCCCCTCACTCCTGCTCTCCGGACCAACCTGCTGCACCAAACCCTTGCTTCAGGCTCCGTGCCAGCGATGCACATGAGGCTGGGAGAGGCAAGGACAAAGTCGGGTCCTGGGGTGGGGGGGCCGAGTCTCGCCTCCCCCACGGTCCGGGCCAGTGTGGCGACAGCGTGCTGCCCAGATCGGGCCGTCCCCGGGGACTGCGAGGGGGGGGGGTGCGTGCTCACAGGACAGGCACGGAGTCCGCGGCCTTTCAAAGGCCGGGAAGGGACCCAAGCCTCACGCTCCCCCCCCCCTCGGGCACCTTCCAGAGCTGACTGTGCCACGTTTCACCCCGTGCCCAGTCCCTTGAGCCTCCCTCGGGCGCCTCACCGCTGGGGGCCATCTCCGCGGCCGCCCCCTCCACCCACCGCAGGTGCCCTGTGCGGTGCTGTCCCTGCACTTCTCCCGGGAAATGTGCTGAGTCCGGGGAGTTATCTCAGGTCAGCGAAGGAACAGACGGGAGGGAAAGCAGGCCTGCGGCCCGGAGCGCGGCGGCTCCCGGGCGGGGGCGGCCAGGCCGGGTGCCCGCCCGTGACCACCTCAGCCTCCGGCGCCTGGGCAGGGGTCGGCGTGGGGGGGCAGCCGCCCCTCTGCAATCCGCAGTCCTCTGCCTGGCGAGCTGCCTCGTGCGCTCATCTGTAAAAGCGGGTGTTGGGGAGGCCCTGATGCCGTCCTCGCTCTGTGGGAGCGTGGCGGGGGTGGGGGTGGGGGTCGAACGTGGCGTGGCCTTACCGTCTCAACCACCTTCCAGTGACAGTGGCATCGAGCGCACTCACACTGTCGCGCAGCCGCCCCCGCCATCCGCCTCCAGAACCTTCCATCTCCCCAGACTGAGACCCTGCCCCCAAGAAGCACGAGTCCCCGCCCCCTGCCATCCACTCTCTGTCTCTGCGGACCGGACTCCTCTAGGGGGTCACGCGGGACGCGTCCTTCTGTGCCCGGCTCCTGTCACTGCGCAGCGTCCTCCGGTCCGTCCACATGGCGGCAGGCGGCAGGACGCCCTCACTTTCCGAGTCTGGACGAGACTCCGGCGTGTGGAAGGACGCGCTGTGTTTATCCGTTCTATGCCAGCGGACGCTCATGTGTGTCCATCTTTTGTCTGCTGTGAATTACGCCGCGTGGACGTTTGTGTGCTTTGTTTTATTGTAATGTCTCTTCATTTCGGAGTGGCGGGGGAGAGGGTCGCTGCTGAGGCGAGGCGGAGCATGGGAGGTTCCCTCCCCGCCGCCCCCCCCGCCCCGGCCCCGTGGTGGACGCTCAGCCAGGAAGACGGGGGTCCGGAGGGCCCAGCCACCTGCCCCCTCAGAGCTCCCACGGCCACCGGGGCAGGAGCGTAGGGGGATGGTGCGGGGTGCGGACAGGGCTCTGGACTCCAGTCATCCTGGCTTGCGTATGCCCTCCTGAGTCTCAGTTTTCTGACCTGTAATATGGGGCTAAGAAGAGCCTGTACCCCAGGATGGGCTTACACACATTTGCCTCTGGAAGCCCCCCTGACCCCCCACCCCGCTGTGGTGCAGCCTGGGTGATCTCCTGGCGGTCAGTCTAGGAGGACCAGGCGTGTCTGACTTGGGCATTCGGAGCCCAGGGCGGGTTCTGCAGGCTGATAAGTAGGCGCTTAACAAATACCTGAATTAACACCCAGATGGCGGTGTGCTACCAAGACAGAACAGATTTCAGGGTGACAGCGACATGATGGCCCAGGCCCATGGCCCCCCAGCCACCCACCTTCTGTCACGCTACACTTGGCTCCCATCGGCAGGAAACTTAGGCTCCCTGGATGCAGCCACCTGGCCCCCCCGGTGGTGGCCCGAAACCCTTGCCTGGCACGGAGGCCGGTCCCCCCACAAAAGTACCTGAGTCTTGCTCTGTCCTATGCACTGGGGCCCCCCGAGGGTCCCTCGTGCCTTCGTTATCCCCGTTTGACACCCCGGGTGGACATGTGACAACTCAGAAGGTGTATCCTGTCCCTGGCATCGTGACCGGGCCACATTCCGAAATCTGGTCTCTGGAAAATTCCAAGGCCTGATTCCAGCCACAGGGAGCCCTGCTAACCCCTCCCCATTCGTTGTGTTATGTAACACTTGGGGATTAGTACTGTGGCATCCAGAGGCGGCCGCCTGGACTCAAACCCAGGACTGTCCCTTCCTGGCTGTGTAAGCAAAGCAACGACATCCCCAGGCCTCAGTGTGCTCACCTGTAAAATGGGAACAGGGCCGGTTCCCGTGTCCCAGGACTTACGTAAGAGTGACACGAAAGAACACAAGGAAAGAGTCTGAGCTGTGGCTCGGAGATGTCCCCGCCGGTTCCCAGGAGGGTCCCAGACGGCCCACTAGCCCTTTCACCTGTCTCCCCTTGGCCGCCCATGCCGGGAGTCACAAACCCTTGTCTGTTCTTGGGTCCCCAGATTCTGTTCCTCCTCGCTGCCTAGCGCCCTGAATATATGGTACCCCTAACCCCCAGCGGGGCCCCTCCTGGGTCCCTGCCCCAGGCCCCACTCCCTTTCCAACCAGCTCCAGCCCCAGAGATACTGGTTTTCTTTCTCCTCCTCTGAATCCTGCCACGGCTCCCAGTGCCACGAGAGCCCCGTCAAGCCCTCGCTTCCAGTCGCCTCTCCCTGGAAAGGCCTCCGAGAGGAGACGATCTCTCTGACCTCAGTTTCCTGCTCAGGGCAATGGGCACGTTAACACTTCACAGCCTGGCGGGAGGCTCAGGCTTGGAACAGCAGCGAGACGGCTGATCGCACCGGATTGGCGCAGGGCTGTCGCGCCGGGCGCGAGCTCCTGTCTCATCCCCGAAACTCCCTCCAGCCCGGTGTCCCCGTGCGCCCCCGCCCCCCCCCCCCCGGCTCACCGCGCACACCTGCCCCCGCCCGCGCCTGGCCACGCCCCGAGCGTCGGGCCACGCCCCCTCCCCGCCCCCTCAGCCAATAAGACGCGCCCCAGCGGCGCGCGGCCCCGGGAGCAGCAGCGCGGTGGTCCCGCTGAGGCTGCGCCAGTGCCCGCGCCGAGCGCCCGCCAGGCTCCCGGCGGGATGGAACCCGGGCCGCGGCGGCGGCGGCGGCACAGTTGCCGCCCGCCGGTCTCCGTCTTCCTGCGCGACCCGAACTCCGGGCGCGTCTACAGGCGCGGAAAGCTGATCGGCAAGGTGCGGCCCCCCCGGCACCACGAGTGCGCGGCGAGGGTCCGGGGCCGCGCGGGGGTCCCGGCGGGGCGGGGAGGGGTGTGCGCGCGCGATCGCGAGCCCCGGCGAGCCCCCGGGTTTTCTTCCTGCGTGTGTCGTGTGTCCGCGCGAGTTTGGGGTCTGGCGTTGGGCTTGCGCGGGTTGCGCGGCCGCGTCTGTGGCGTAGCCCCTACACCGCGTGCGCTGTGGCGGGAACCGCTCTTTGGCGTCCTGTGCGGTGCCCGTGGGTCGGCCGTCTGTCCGGGGCTGTGGGTGAGCGCTCGAGTGTTACCGGGCTCCGTGCCTCCGCAAGAACTCTGTCGTGTTGTCTCCAGGCGCGCGTCTGAATGTGCTCCCGCGTCTGCGTGTGTCCATATGCTATATTGTGGTCCGCTGGCTGGGTGTTTCCAGATCTGGATACGTCTGGGGACGCGTGCCTGCGCTTTCCTGCATGCTCGGGGGGGTTGCCTGTGCGGGTCTGAGGGTGTGAGCTGTGTGTCCGTGCGTCTCCTGTTGTCTGTGTGTCTGTGCACGTGAAGAGGCCTGGTCACCTGTCCGCACACCTGCGCACACTTGGCGGCTGAGCCGGGCACCTCTCCGCCGCAGGGTGCCTTCAGCCGCTGCTACAAGCTGATGGACATGTCCACCAGTGCGGTGTTTGCCCTCAAGGTGGTGCCTCGCGGTGGGGGCGGGGCCGGGCGGCTCCGCACCCGGGGGAAGGTAGGCCCAGCCCTTCCCTCGCAGGGGGGCGCCAGACAGGTTCCTGCCCTTGGGGGTGAGGGTGTACGCCCCTGGGCCCGAGTACTAGGGGTCAGGTGGGGCCACGCCTGCAGGTGGAACGTGAGATCGCCCTGCACAGCCGCCTGCGACACCGAAACATTGTAGCCTTCCACGGACACTTTGCTGACCGCGACCACGTGTACATGGTGCTGGAGTACTGCAGCCGCCAGGTGCCCCGGGGCGGGTGGAGAGGGAGCCTGCACCGCGCCCCGCCCCCCCCATGTTTGTGGTGCTCCCCTCGCCCACCTGTGTGTCTCTGTACTTACCTGTCTCTGCTGTGTCTGCACCAGACGCGTCTGTGCTCGTCCATTATGCACCGGTGCCCACCTGGGCTCGGGTGACTCACTTCTGCACACCAGGACTCACTTGTGCCCGTTTATTCATCTGGCCCATCTCTTCATCTGTGGCCGTGTAGGACCACCTTAACTCGATCCAGCCCCCCTGAGCACAGCTGTGCCCGCCTGTGTCTATCCTGTGCCCACCTGTGTTCACCTGTGCCCACCTGTGCCCCCCTGTGCTCACCTGTGCCTACCTGTGCACACCTTTGCTCACCTGTGCTCTCCTGTGCTCACCCGTGCCTACCTGTGCCCTCCTGTGTCCTCCTGTGCCCACCTGTGCTCACCTGTGCCCACCCGTGCCCTCCTGTGCTCACCTGTGA
>NW_026059139.1:0-11670 GCF_023721935.1 Panthera uncia | reverse complement strand
AGAGTTATCTAAATAAATGAAATGCGGATACTGGTAATTGATCGACTACATGAAATTCTATCTGGATACATAAATGTTCAAGGTTCTAATGCTGGCATTAGCAATTTAAAGTTCACAATTAGAGACTTCTAATTAATTAAAGTTCACAATTGAGACTTCTCCACTATGTCTGAATGTATCATCAGCCCGGCTTACCTCACTGATTTGTACAGCATTGATCTTTGCCTGGATGACTTCAGGGGTATCAACAATGCTGGTGAATTTGAGGGCCTCAGGCCTTATACGATACAGCCTCTCATTCAGGAGATTCTGGGCATTCTTCACTCTCATCACTTCCACAGAACCCTCTGGCAACCATCCTATACCCTTCATCCATTCCAGGTCTGATTTGTACACGTTCTACATGAAGGAGAGAACCACAGAAGGCAGAAGAGTCAAATCTTCCCACAAGAACACAATGCCAGTGGGCCACACACTACCTCTAATCAGCTGGGTGGCCAATCCCATGAAACAGAAGGATCAACACTAATTGTTAATATTTGGGTGTTACATCCTGGGCACACATTTCTGGGAGAAGTTCACCATATCCTACAGGAATTGGAACAGGACTGACAAATGACACTTGTAGAATGACAGATAGCAATGGCACTTGATTTTGTTTTTATATAAGGTTGAGCTTCTGTGCTCACCATTTGAAATCTGCCATTTTGGTACTACTAGAATAACATCTGTAGGAATTTGGGAGAAAAAGGTCTTTAGATGCATATATAATGAGGAAAAAATATATACTTTTACTTATATACACCTCTCTCTATAAATATAAATATATATATATATATATATATATACATATTTTTCCTATATGTGTCAGAGGAACTTAAAATCTAACATTTCCTTAAGTTCACATTTGTTTCTGAAATTTAGATATCTGATTGTACAACTGTAATGGGTTGAAACAACTGGGACTGAAATTTTCTATCCAATTACATAGAATGAGAGGGTGATTTTTTTTTGTCTTAATAAGGCCTTGCTACATGAAAAGGAATCCTCTGTAAGATAGAGAATGTTCAAAATAACTCTACTACCATGAAAGGTACAGATTGAGTTAGGCTCTATTAGGATTACCACTTAAATTATGTCCCTAGGGAACACACTGTGATGATATACAGAGACAAATATCTCCCCAAGAGTCTGCTGATAATATACGCACATCGCTCTGCAGTTCGTAGGCCTTCTTAGCCTGGATCACATCATTCTGATCTGGCAAACACGTCCACTGGTGCAGATAATTGCGATAATCAACATCGCTAACCAGGACCTGGCATTTCTTGGCCTGAACAATCGACATCATGTCCAATGGCGTATTGTGAATTCCTTTAGACTTCTCATAAGCTTTCTTGTATTCTCTGTCACTCTGGATCTTGGCAGCATGTATAGACCAGACCAATTTGGGGTCATCTTGTAGGGTGCGGAAACCCACATGGTGGCCCAATTGCTTACGGTATCCTTCTTTGTATTTGTACTAAAGTTGTGAAAAAACAGACAAAAAAATATGAAAATAATGTAGTAAGAGGACTTTTCATTAAATGTTTTCAGAATATTTTCCCTGCCTTAATGTAAATTGGCTCAACATTGGCAGTCATTACATATTTCAGTAAGGAAATAGGGCTATTTTTGGTAGTTTCATAGAGAATATGAGTAAATCAGGAGGGAAGTAGCATGGTGAATGAGAGTAATTACAAAAAATTATAGCTAACATTTACTGAGCAATTACTAAATGCCCAATACTATTATGAGTGCTTCAAATGTATAGGTTGATTCTTGTGAAATTGCTGAATTTTTTAGTTAAAATAGTTGAGTAGTAGCAACTATCATCTCAATCTTCACAACATCTCTGTGAAGTAGATACTATTATTATCACACATTTCAGATGTGGAATATAAGACAGTAGGTGTAATCATGGTCCCCAAGTTTTCCTGGAAAGTGGGATGTTAAGTCAGATTGTCCCCCAAGAGCACTGAGAGTACCTCAGTAGGAAAAAGTCATTTGTGTGATTTTGGAGACAGATAAAGCAAAAGGTGCATATTTCGGGAATGGAAAGCAAGGTCATTGGTGTGAATCAGACGACAACAAAAGGCCTGTAGGCAAGAGTTTCCATCTTGTCCACACTTGTCCTAAGTTTCTTAGGACTAGAGTAAGATAGCATCTGTTTCTTTTCTATATTTGGATAACATAGAAAAGTTTGGATAAAAGGGAGAGAAAGAGAACTGGGAATAAGGCAGATACTATAGATTGGCTATTGTGTTTAGAGTTAAAATTGAAAAATAAGAAGGAACAGGTAGATATGGGAGATAAAAAATAGAGCACAACCCAGAGAAAGAGCACAGGGTTGCTTAAAGATTTGGAGCTGGGAGTGGGGGTAAGGGGCTTGGTAGGATAATTATTTTAAGTTTTTAAATTACTATTAAATGAATTTCACAAGATTACTGAGAGCATTATACATAAACCTTCAGTATAAAATCTTATATATAAGGTGCGATTTCAGTCTTAAGTCTTATGTGAAACTTTCACCTGTTATCTACATTTATAGATAATGTCATAAATATTTGGGGGATAAAATGATACTGGTCAACAATCAAATGTAATGAATTCTCCCAAGAATTCTGCATAGTCTCTTTGTGTTATTTTACATCCACTCAGAAAAAACTTAGAAATCATTTATACATATACCTCATCTATACTAACCTTAATGTGCTTCATTCCATTTTAATGGTTTTAAATAGGGTAAGTCTTTAGTGTAAAAAAAAAATGCAATTGTTTGCATAGATTTTTTAAGCCCCCCAAATTCTTGAAAAATACCACAAGGAAATAAAACCGTACCTCACTGGCAATATCTCTGGAGGCTTTGGCCTGTTTGATTTCAATGGCGTCTGCTCTTAAGTCATAGCCTTTCTGTTTGGCCTCATTCCAGTCTTTCTGGTAAAGATTCTATTGAGGAGAAACACAGGTGTGTTTACAAGAATTGAAAATAAGTGAATATATTCAAAGTACTCAAAATAAGATTCATAAGACATAATATAAATAAAGACAGCATAAGACAAAACATTTCCTTTTTTAATTTAATTTTATTTTTATTTTTATTATTTATTTATTTTTTAAATATGAAATTTATTGTCAAATTGGTTTCCATACAACACCCAGTGCTCATCCCAACCGGTGTCCTCCTCAATACCCATCACCCACCCTCCCCTCCCTCCCACCCCCCATCAACCCTCAGTTTGTTCTCAGTTTTTAAGAGTCCCTTATGTTTTGGCTCCCTCCCTCTCTAACCTCTTTTTTTTTTCTTCCCCTCCCCCATGGTCTTCTGTTAAGTTTCTTAGGATCCACATAAGAGTGAAAACATACGGTATCTGTCTTTCTCTGTATGACTTATTTCACTTAGCATAACACTCTCCAGTTCCATCCACGTTGCTACAAAAGGCCAGGTTTCATTCTTTCTCATTGCCACGTAATATTCCATTGTGTATATAAACCACAATTTCTTTATTCATTTATCAGTTGATGGACATTTAGGCTCTTTCCATAATTTGGCTACTGTTGAAAGTGCTGCTATAAACATTGGGGTACAAGTGCCCCTATGCATCAGCATTCCCGTATCCCTTGGGTAAATTCCTAGCAGTGCTATTGCTGGGTCATAGGGTGGATCTATTTTTAATTTTGTCAGGAACCTCCACACTGTTTTCCAGAGCGGCTGCACCAGTTTGCATTCCCACCAACAATGCAAGAGGGTTCCCGTTTCTTCACATCCTCTCCAGCATCTATAGTCTCCTGATTTGTTCATTTTGGCCACTCTGACTGGCGTGAGGTGATATCTGAGTGTGGTTTTGATTTGTATTTCCCTGATAAGGAGCGACGTTGAGCATCTTTTCATGTGCCTGTTGGCCATCTGGATGTCTTCTTTAGAGAAGTGTCTACTCATATTTTCTGCCCATTTCTTCACTAGATTATTTGTTTTTGGGGTGTGGAGTTTGGTGAGCTCTTTATAGATTTTGGATACTAGCCCTTTGTCCGATATGTCATTTACAAATATCTTTTCCCATTCCGTTGGTTGCCTTTTAGTTTTGTTGATTGTTTCCTTTGCAGTGCAGAAGCTTTTTATCTTCATGAGATCCCAATAGTTCATTTTTGCTTTTAATTCCCTTGCCTTTGGGGATGTGTCAAGTAAGAAATTGCTGCGGCTGAGGTCAGAGAGGATTTTCCCTGCTTTCTCCTGTAGGGTTTTGATGGTTTCCTTTCTCATTCAGGTCCTTCATCAATTTTGAGTTTATTTTTGTGAATGGTGTGAGAAAGTGGTCTAGTTTTATTCTTCTGCATGTTGCTGTCCAGTTCTCCCAGCACCATTTGTTAAAGAGATTGTCTTTTTTCCATTGGATATTCTTTCCTGCTTTGTTGAAGATTAGTTGGCCATACTTTTGTGGATCTAATTCTGGGGTTTCTATTCTATTCCATTGGTCTATGTGTCTGTTTTTGTGCCAATACCATGTTGTCTTGATGATGACAGCTTTGTAGTAGAGGCTAAAGTCTGGGATTGTGATGCCTCCTGCTTTGGTCTTCTTCCTCAAAATTACTTTGGCTATTCGGGGCCTTCTGTGGTTTGATACAAATTTTAGGATTGCTTGTTCTAGCTTCGAGAAGAATGCTGGTGCAATTTTGATTGGGATTGCACTGAATGTGTAGATAGCTTTGGGTAGTATTGACATTTTAACAATATTTATTCTTCCAATCCATGAGCACGGAATGGTTTTCCATTTCTTTATATCTTCTTCAATTTCCTTCATAAGCTTTCTATAGTTTTCAGCATACAGATCTTTTACATCTTTGGTTAGGTTTATTCCTAGGTATTTTATGCTTCTTGGTGCAATTGTGAATGGGATCCATTTCTTTATTTGTCTTTCTGTTGGTTCATTATTAGCGTATAAGAATGCAACTGATTTCTGTACATTGATTTTGTATCCTGTGACTTTGCTGAATTCATGTATCGGTTCTAGCAGACTTTTGGTGGAGTCTATTGAGTTTTCCATGTATAATATCCTGTCATCTGCAAAAAGTGAAAGCTTGACTTCATCATGGCCAATTTTGATGCTTTCTATTTCCTTTTGTTGTCTGATTGCTGATGCTAGCACTTCCAACACTATGTTAAACAACAGCGGTGAGAGTGGACATCCCTGTCGTGTTCCTGATCTCAGGGAGAAAGCTCTCACTTTTTCCCCATTGAGGATGATATTAGCTGTGGGTTTTTCATAAATGGCTTTTACGACTTTTAAGTATGTTCCTTCTATCCCGACTTTCTCGAGGGTTTTTATTAAGATGCTGAATTTTGTCAAATGCTTTATCTGCATCGATTGACAGGATCGTATGGTTCTTATCTTTTCTTTTATTAATGTGATGTATCACATTGATTGATTTGCTAATATTGAACCAGCCCTGCAGCCCAGGAATGAATCCCACTTGATCATGGTGTATAATTCTTTTTATATGCTGTTGAATTCGGTTTGCTAGTATCTTATTGAGAATTTTTGCATCCATATTCATCAGGGATATTGGCCTGTAGTTCTCTTTTTTTGCTGGGTCTCTGTCTGGTTTAGGAACCAAAGTAACGCTGGCTTCATAGAATGAGTCTGGAAGTTTTCCTTCCCTTTCTGTTTTTTGGAACAGCTTGATAAGGATAGGTATTATCTCTGCTTTAAATGTCTGGTAGAATTCCCCTGGGAAGCCATCTGGCCCTGGACTCTTATTTGTTGGGAGATTTTTGATAACTGATTCAATTTATTCACTGGTTATGGGTCTGTTCAAATTTTCTATTTCTTCCTGAGTTTTGGAAGTTTGCGGGTGCTTAGGAATTTGTGCATTTCTTCCAGGTTGTCCAGTTTGTTGGCATATAATTCTTCATAGTATTCCCTGATGATTGCTTGTATCTCTGAGGGATTGGTTGTAATAATTCCATTTTCATTCATGATTTTATCTATTTGGGTCATCTCCCTTTTCTTTTTGAGAAGCCTAGCTAGAGGTTTATCAATTTTGTTTATTTTTTCAAAAAACCAACTCTTGGTTTCGTTGATCTGCTCTACAGTTTTTTTAGATTCTATATTGTTTATTTCTGCTCTGATCTTTATTATTTCTCTTCTTCTGCGGGATTTAGGCTGCCTTTGCTGCTCTGCTTCTATTTCCTTTAGGTGTGCTGTTAGATTTTGTATTTGGGAGTTTTCTTGTTTCTTGAGATAGGCCTGGATTGCAATGTATTTTCCTCTCAGGACTGCCTTCGCTGCATCCCAAAGCGCTTGGATTGTTGTATTTTCGTTTTCATTTGTCTCCATATATTTTTCAATTTCTTCTCTAATTGCCTGGTTGACCCATTCATTTTTTAACCTCCATGCTTTTGGAGGTTTTCCAGACTTTTTCGTGCGGTTGATTTCAAGTTTCATAGCATTGTGATCTGAAAGTATGCATGGTATGATCTCAATTCTTTTATACTTATGAAGGGCTGTTTTATGACCCAGTATGCGATCGATCTTGGAGAATGTTCCATGTGCACTCGAGAATAAAGTATATTCTGTTGCTTTGGGATGCAGAGTTCTAAATATATCTGTCAAGTCCATCTGATCCAATGGATCATTCAGGGCCCTTGTTTCTTTATTGATCCTGTGTCTAGATGATGTATCCATTGTTGTAAGTGGAGTATTAAAGTTCCCTGCAATTACCACATTCTTATCAATAAAGTTGCTTATGTTTGTGATTGTTTTATATATTTGGGGGCTCCCATATTCAGCACATAGACATTTATAATTGTTAGCTCTTCCTGATGGATAGACCCTGTAATTATTATGTAATGCCCTTCTGCATCTCTTGTTACAGCCTTTAATTTAAAGTCTAGTTTGTCTGATATAAGTATGGCTACTCCAGCTTTCTTTTGAGTTCCACTAGCATGATAGATAGTTCTCCATCCCCCTCACTTTCAATCTGAAGGTGTCCTCAGGTCTAAAATGAGTCTCTTGTAGACAGCAAGTAGATGGGTCTTGTTTTTTTATCCATTCTGATACCCTATGTCTTTTGGTTGGAGCATTTAGTCCATTTACATTCAGTGTTATTATAGAAAGATATGGGTTTAGAGTCATTGTGATGTCTAAAACAGACATTTCTGAATTCTTCTGGTGGTTGGCCATTTACTTTATGGAGTGTAGGATACTTCCGACTAAAATTTTAAAGCTAAACATCTAGGTCTACTAACTTTGAATATTTGTCTTCATCACAATACGGTACACATCTGAAAATACCCAGCACGCAATACATGAAAACTAAGAACCAACTGTGAAGCTAGAAAACCTTCATCAAGGTATCATGTAAGACCTGGTAAGACTTTTCTCCCCTAATATTTCCCTTTGACTTTTCAGAGGTCCCTGCTAAAGGGATGGGACATAGATATTTAAGCACATCTTATTCTTTGGGTATAATTAAAAATTATCTTTTGGCTTTTCTAATGGCTTTGAAATATCAAGCAAAAAAGTTCTGGATCAATAAAAAAAAACTATAAAGACAAAAGAGACTATTACCTCATTCTCCCTCATGTAAGAGAAATTTAACTAGGAAATTTCATTCCTCTAGATTAATATACGATGAGACTGAGCTATGGACATTGGATATAGGACAATGCTCTTAACGTTGAAAGGAGGAATCCAGTAGGATTCAGATATCCCAACTCTTGTAGTCCTGGGACCCAGCCCTGTATTTAACATTTAAAAGAGAGAATTGCCATTCATAATCCATTGGGAATGGTACTAAAGAGAAAATGTCTAGCACCAAAACTGTACACATTTCTAAGATAGGTAATTTGTCCATTATGCCACACTCCACACACTGACATATACTGTCCTATAAAGACATTTACACTTCATATTTATGCTCTTACATTGCTGATTTGCAGGGCATTAATATGAGCCTGCAGCATGACTGGCGTGTCAGAAGGCATGGTGATGTTGGTTTTATCTCTATTCCATGCTTCTTGATATAGTTTCTGTGGAGAGAAGGGAAGTATTAATTTAATACAGTGATAAAAAGTAGATATCTGAAACATTAAGCCTTAAAAACCTGGAAAAATGTTTTTAATGTTTATGATGGTTAATTTTATGTGTTAACTTAGCTAGGCCACAGTACCCAGATATTTGGTCAGACTTTTTTTTTTAATGTTTGTTTATTTTTGAGAGAGAGAGAGACACACACACACAAAGCATGAGCTGAAGAGGGGAAGAGAGAGAGAGGGAGACACAGAATCTGCAGCAGGCTCTGAGAGGTCAGCACAGAGCCTGATGTGGGGCTCAATCCCACAAACCATGAGATCATGACCTGAGCTGAAGTTGGTCACTTAACTGACTGAGCCGCCCAGGCACCCCTGGTCAGACTTTTTATAGATGTTTCTGTGAAGGTATTTTTTTTTTTTTTTAGAAGAGATTAACATTTTTATCAGTAGACTTTGGTAGAGTACCCTCAGTAATGTGGATGGGGCTTGTCCAATCAGCTGAAACCGTTAATAGAAAAAAGACTGACGTCCGCAGAGCAAGAAGGAAATCTGTCAGCAGACTACCTTTGTACTTGAACTGCAACTCTTCCCTAGGTCTCCAGCCTATTCTGCAGACCGTAGATTTGCCAGCCTCCATAATCATATGGCCCAATTCCATAAAATAAATCTCTCTTCGTGTGTGTGTGTGTGTGTGTGTGTGTGTGTGTGTGTGTGTGTGTGTATGTGTGTATACACAGATAGAGGCTACAGAACTATCTACATCTCTCTCATAAACATATATATGCACACATATATACATGTATCTATACCTATACATATCTATATCTCCTATTGGCTCAGTTTCTCTGGAGAACCATGGCTAATACAATGTTATACCATTTAAAATGCAGCATTATGCTACAGATTTTTTTAATGTTTATTATTTTTTGAGAAAGAGAGAGCATAAGTAGGGGGGGACAGAGAGAGAGAGAGAGAGAGAGAGAGAGAGAGAGAGAGGGCAGAGGATCCAGAGTGGGTTCTGTGCTGACAGCAGAGAGCCTGATGTGGGGCTGGAACTCACAAACTGTGAGTTCATGACCTGAGCCGAAGTCAGGTGCTTAAATGACTGAGCCCCCTGGGCACCCCAATATGCTACAGGCTTTAGTATCTGATAGGTGTTAAAGAAATATTTGTTCTAATTTGAATCTATCTTTACCAAACTAGTCTTTACCAAACTAGCAGATTGTTAGAGTTGCTCTTGTTAGTAAGTCTTCCAAGAGGAACAGGCCACTTGCTCTGTTTGGGTGGCATCATCTGAAAGCAGTCCCACAAAAGGAATGCTTGGTAACAGGATGGTTCTTACCTCACTTATTTGCAGAGAATTGGCTTTGGCCAGGACAACATCTGGAGTGTCAGTAATGCTAGTGAATTTCAAGGCTTCTGGCCGTGTTTTATAAAGTCTTTCATTCACCAGGTCTTGAGCATTCCTCACCCTCTTCATTTCTACCGAGCCTTCTGGCATCCAGCCGATGCCACGTAGCCACTCCAGATCTGACTTATATACACTCTACAAAGATGTTAGGCAGAAATTAGGTTCCACGGTTAGACACACCATCTCATAATTGAAAAATCAAGTACATGGGATTGAGGGGTTGATGAGCATAGTAGATAGTATTCAAAAAAAGTAGGATCTGAGATTTATAGGACTCCAGGGTTTTAATATCAATGATAGAGTAATTTGTAAAAGCATAATTATATACACTAGCTGTGAAGAGGAACAAAATCATAATGCTGAGTTTCATGATAATTATTTGATATTTCCAAAAAATTATAGAACTGAAAACATTTTTAAAGGAAATTTTGTTGAATCTCATTCCGTTTTAATCCTGTAATAACTGACTGAAGGAAATTTTGTTTAATGTTTTAGCTATAGCACAATAGTGGTAATTATTTCAAAAATATTCAGATAATTTATGTTTATCTGCAACATATTTTCATTGCCAGAAAGTATAAATGACATGAAGAAAACAGTCTGGAACCTAGGTCACAGAATAAAAGACCTGGTGTAAGTAGGGCTCTTCATCTATACTCTTTGATTCCTATGACATAACTCCTGAAGATGGATTATGTATTAAACAATGTGAGTGGTGTTCTCCTGGGGCTGTGCAGTGCACACTCTATGACTATCTGTCCATGGTGGGGTCTACCCATAGGGGCACTGCCTGGACAATTAATAAACCTATGTCCTCTCCTTCCATCTTTCCCAAAGTTTGTGTTACGTACATCACTCTGCAGTTCATAGGCCTTCTTTGCTTGGATAATGTCGTTTTGATCAGGTAAACATGTCCAGTGATGCAGGTAATTTCGATAATCAATGTCACTGACCAAAGTCTGACATTGCTTGGCCATCACGATGCCTAACATGTCCACTGGGCTGGAGAACTTGGTCTTCCACTTTTGGAATTCCTTTTTGTACTCCCTTTCACTTTGAATCTTCCCTGCATGTATGGCACACATAATCCTGGGGTCATCTTCTATGCTCTGGGCTCCAATGTGGTGGCCCTTTTGTCTCTCATATGCTTCTTTGTATTTGTACTACAATGAAAGAAATATCAGTTTAGAAACCAAGTTTGAAGACCGTATACATGCTGACTACAGAAAACATGAACATCCGCAAGCAAATGGATAAGAATTTCATATTGCAAACATTTTGGCATCTCTGAATAATTTTAAATTCTTTACACTATCATAAGCAAAAGTGTAGTATATTCATATACCCTCATTGGTGAAGCCCTTCCCTGAGCAACTCTAGCTACAACTCCAAACTGTACTATTCTTCTCCGTGACAACAAACGGAAAACGTCTTACAAAGTAAGAAGCAGGAGTGGGGATATGTGTGGAAATAATTGTGAAATGTGGCCCACCAGCAGCACAGTGGCTGTTCAGCAATGTGAGTCCAGAGGGGGTAGGATGGAGGGCACTTACATCACTGGCAATGTCCCTTGAGGCCTTGGCCCTTTTGATGGAAATAGCATCAGCCCTCAGATCATAGTCCTTCATCTTTGATTCATCCCATCCCTTGGTGTAAAGTTTCTAGGTGGAGGATGATACACAACAGAAAAAGAAAATTGTTTCAGAAAGTTAATAGGTCAATTCCAGACAGGAAAGTGTAAGGTGGAAAAGTATTTTGAGGAATCCTAGAAAGGCTTAAAAGACAATCAGGAAACCTCTTACTTGGCTAATATTGGCAGAGTTGCTCTTGGCCAGTAGGATTTCTGGGGTGTCCGGCATCACGTGGATGGAGGATTTGTCAGCATTCCAAGCCTCTGTATATAAATGCTATGGGGGAAAAGGAGTAAGAACCTCTGTTAGTGCCCATGTATTACAGTTGTTTTCAAATTTAACACATTTTACTGTAGAAAAGCCTTTTTAAGGCTATTTGGAGGCGAGGGAAGCAAAAGGGTAGTGGGGAGAGTGAAACATGACAATATTTAAACTGCCATATGACAGCTTCATAGCTAATATGAAGCTATATAGTGGTCTTAATTATTATTTTTTTCTGTGATTCTCACCCTTACTCATATGACCTCCAAGGATGGAGCCTGCCTATAGAATTATGA
>NW_026059138.1:0-11687 GCF_023721935.1 Panthera uncia | reverse complement strand
CATCAGCACAGAGCCTGCTTTGGCTCCTCTGTCCCCTCTCTCTCTCTCTGCCCCTCCCCCACTTACATTCTCTCTCTCTCTCTCTCTCTCTTTCTCTGTCTCTCTCTCAAAAACAAATAAAACGTTAAAAAAAAACCAGTGTTTTAAAATTCTCACCATCAGGGCCCCTGGGTGGTACAGTCAGTTAAACATCCAACCTTGGCACAGGTCATGATCTCCCAGTTCATGAGTTCGAACCCCGTGTTGGGCTCTGTGCTGACGGCTCAGAGCCTGGAGCCTGCTTCGGATTCTGGGTCTCCCTTGCACTCTGTCTATCACTCTCTCAAAAATAAATCAACATTAAAAAATAAAGTAAAATAAAATTCTAACCATCAAGGATTCAAATGTTTTTGAATTTGTTTGTCAGCAAGGGTAATGGTAATTGGACTTCAGAAAATGGGGCTAAATGGAAATGAGCAAATCCTGCCTTCCAGGTTCAAAATCCAGGCAATTTGTGTTTCTCTGACTTGGTGTCACAATGTTTCAAACACAAAGACACATGAAAACGTGTGGCTACAAAGGATGATCATTTTTCCACTGTTTGGCAAGCTGGGGTTGAGTGATTCATGAGGCAAGATGCTCAGGATGCTGGTCTCAGGCTCCAAGGTGCAGAATGTCTGCTGTTGAGAGGCGAGGCCATAGCGTTGGTGTAGTGGGGCATGGCTCTCACCCAAGCTCAAGTTCAGCTTCTTCTCAGCTCCAGGACATGTTCATAAAGGATTTTTCTCTCTGAAGAAAGGTATCTGATGCTTAAAAAAATTATTTTTTACCTGGTTTTCAGCAGTTTAACTCTGATGTGTCTACATGTACTTTTCTTTGTGCTTGCCCTTTTGGGATTCACCAATCCCCCTGAATCTATGAATTTAATGTCTTTCACTGGCTGGAAACTTTTTGCCATTATCTCTCTGACTGTTGCATCTGTCTCATTCTCTCTCTCCTCTCCTTCCGGGACTCCAGTGATATGAATGTTAGACATCTGACTGTGTCCTGCTTATCTTTTATGCTAATATCTCTTTTTCTCTGGGTCTTTTTTCCTCAACTTTTGTTTCAGTGTAGTTTTAAATTTGTCTTCAAGTTCAGCAATCCTGTGCTCAGCTGTGTTCAATCTGCTATTAAACTGATCCAATGAGTTCTTGACTTCAGTTAGTATACTTTATAAGTTCTAGAGTGTGCATTTTATTTCCATTTTTATTTTTTGTAGAGTCCACTCGTCTGGTGACATTTTCTTTCCTTTTATCTAGTTTACATACCTCTTCTTCTATTTTATTCAACATAGCAATCTAAGTGAGGATATTTTGAATTTTCCAAGTATAACACATACGCAGTGAAATGCATAAAGTGTTCTAATCACGAATGCATAATTTGATGAACTTTCACATTTGTATATATCCATGTGACCATCACCCACATCAAGATACACAATATTTCTGGAACTTCTTTGTATTTGAGGTATTACTCCCCTTCCCCAAGAGATAACCACTATTCTGACTTCTATCACCATCATAGTTTTATTAGTACTGGACTTCATGTATGTTGTCTTTTCCATCTGGCTCCTTTCACTTAATATAATGTCTGTGAGATTCATTCGTGTTGTTTCTATATCAGTACTTTGTTCTTATTTACTGCAGTATAGTATTCCATTGTATGAATGGACTGTGATTTATTTACTTATTCATTCCCCAGCTAGTAAACATTTGGGTTGTCTCCAGCTGTAGGCTATTATGACTAAAGCTGCTATAAATATTCTAACATATGTTCTTTGGTGAACATATTTGCTAATTTCTCTTAAGTCTATTCTTACAAGTAGAAATGTTGCATCAGGAGGTGGATGTATGTTTGGGGCGCCTGGGTGGCTCATTCAGTCGAGGGTCCAACTCTTGATTTCGGCTCAGGTCATGATCCAAGGGTGGAAGGACATCAGACTCCGCAATGAGCATGGGGCCTGCTTGAGATTCTCTCTCTCTCTCCCTCTGCCCCTCTCTCCTGCTTGCATGCTCGCTCTCTTTCTAAAAAAGAAAAAGAAAAAAAGAAGGTAGGTGTATGTTTAGCTTTAGTAGAGTCTATTAAATATCTTTCCAAAGCTGATTTCCATCCTTATTACCTGCTCTGTGATAATGAAGCTGGACTCTGAAACCTTTCTCTTCTGCCATCTGGCACAATGTTCAGCTTTGTCAGGAGACGGTACTGGAGGCCACTGTAGGAGAAAGTGCTTTTCTTCCAGGTTCCGATGTGTTCTCTTGGCAAGTCCCTGAAGCACATGGTTCCTGCACACATGGCAGCCAGAAACACACAGCACATCTCCACTGGCAGCTTCTCCCACTACCACAGAGGTTAGCTTTCGAATGCATCATTCCTGTGGGAAATTTTCTAGCAGATTCCACAGTGCAGCACCTTTCCATGGATGGCTTCCCTCAGTACCCAAGAGCAATGCTTTCCAGTGCATTCCATCTGCACGGAACCGCAGCAAACTTCTTTGTCATCCTGTGAGTCATGGCTACACTGTCTCCAATAAGGTGTGGACCTCAGCCTGTCAGTAGAAGGTGAGGAGGGACCTCATACAGGTTTGTCTTTCCTTTGGTGTGTTGCATCAGCACTAGAGGCTATTCCCTATACCTGCTGTAACTATATTCCTTAGAATCTCTTTTCCTCTTAGTATGTAGCCCATTTTTGTACTTAATAATTCTTTACATCAAAATTTCCTTGTCCAAATTACTGTGTGGTTTCTGAGTGAACTCTGGCTGATACATGGATATTCCATTTGACACTTCCATCTCCAATGTATGAGAGTTCCAGTGCTTCTACAGTTATTTTAAAGTCTATTAATTGCCATCTGAATCATCTATGTGTCTGTTTCTAGTGTCTGTTTTTTCTCTTGCTTATTGATTCTAGTCTCCTGCCTCTTCACTTGATTCGTTATTTTTTACTATATGCAGACATTGTGTGTAAGAGGCATAGAGACTCCAGATGATATAACTTGCCACAGAATGTTCCTTCTTTCCTCCATTAAGCAGATGGCCATGAGGGATGATTGTCTCAGTCCAGTGAAGGATTAAGCTAAATTGAGGCTGGATTTCAACTTTTGCAAAACAGTCTCTCTCTGTTTACACGCATTCCTCACATGTGGATTTTGACTGAGAGCCTTGCAGGTCCCCTGTACCCTCAGGCATGAAGGACTGTGGAGATTCAGTTCTGCCCTTCAGAAGTTCTCAAACTGACCATCCAGACTCCATCCCCCTGCAGATTCAAAATCTGGCAAACGTCATGAGATAGGAGCTGGCCTTGTGTTTGAGGCAGGCCCTTTCTTCTTGGGAAGCCTTTGTTTTCTAAGTGCTGTGAGACTGTGGAAGATTTCACTCTGCTTTTTAGATGCACATTCAGACCCAGAACTCGGCAAATGCTCTGTGGAGAAAATTGGTTGTGTTTCTAAGGCCTCCATGTCCCTTTTTCATTCTAGTCCCATGTAGCCACTACAGCTTTACAGGTTTCTCTTTCCTCCATTATAGGTCTTTCTTTTAGGCAAATCTTGATCATTAGGCAGTGCCCCAAACTGGCAAATGTCCAGGGAGAGGAGTGAGGGGACAGCTGGAGAGCCCCATCTCATCTTGTTGCAGTAGGAGCACTGGCTCCCACAACCTACTACATCCTGCCCAGAAGAGGAAATCTCCTAGGCTTTTGAGTTTCAAAACTCTTTTATTTTCAAATTTTTACCTGCTTTAAAATCTTAGAGTTGACTTTTCTTTCTTGCCAAATATCTGCTGTAATGTCACTACTTGAGGCTTGGAGTGTCAATATATCTGGGTTCAATGCTTCTCAAACTGTAGGTCACAACCCATTAATGGGGCATGAAATCAGTTTAATAGACCCTGATAGCATTTTTTAATGAAACAGTTTAGAATGGAATAGAATAGATTGGAGTGTGTCGCATATAGTAAAGATCAGTATTGTTTCCTTAAATTTTTGTTTCACTTGTATGTGTACATGTTTGGTTTTCCATGTAAAACCTATATGTTTCTATGGGTTGTGGCCAAAAATATTTAAAAGCCACTGGACGTTAGTTTAAACAGAGGAAGGGCCAACGGAGAGAAAAACAAATGATCAGAAACAAACATATGAATTGAGTATGGACAAGTTTTTGGAGAAGTTTGGCCATGACTCGGTCATGGATTGACTGAAAGCTGCTCCTCTGGCCCCAGGGAGCCGGGAGTCCATGTGAGGGATAAAGCACAAGCATCAGGAACCATAAGCATCAGAGAAGAAAATCCTACCTTCTAGGATTGAGGCCTAGCTTCTAATGGGACTGGGGCAGGAGGGGGTGTACCAAGGGGGCAGCAGGGAAAGCTGAAGATGAGACACAACCGAATTTGGATTGGTACAAGCCATGAAAACCCTGAGAGAGGAGCATGTAGTTCTTGGTGCCATATCATGGGTGGCCCAGTGAATACAAGCCTGTACTTGGCCCAGAGGAAAGGTCAGCTGAGGGGATGAATGGGTGGGGGTGGGGTGGGGGTGGCGTGAGGCTCTTCTCCTAACCCATGGTTGGTGCTTCAGGGTCAACAAAAGATCTAACTGTAGCCACAGGCCTGAGGAGACTAGTATCTTCTCCACCTTTTCCCTGCTTTCCCAACACCAGACACACACACAGTGGACTGCCTGTTGAGGCCACTAGAGATAAGGGAAAGAGTACAGGCTCTGTGGTCAGAAGACCTTGACTCTCAGTCTACTGGCTGGATGGGATTGGGTTTGTGCCTCCTTATGTCCCAAACAGGGCAGGTAAGACCTTCCACACAGGTTGTTGGGAGGTGTACAGACTCATCATTGTGCCCATGTCTGGGGCCCAAAGTGCTCAGGGGCCCAGAGCTGCTTTTATCCCCAGGGGCCACACTGGGGCAGGCGGTTCTGGAGGAAGGTTGCACCACAATGAAGTGGCTGGCTCCTGGCCCTCAAAGTCCCCAGGCCTCCTAGGTTTGCCCACTGAACCTCCAGGCACCAGCCTGGGTCTGCTCTGAGGCATGGCATGCAGCAAGCCTTGGGGCAGAGAGGACAGCACAGGACACCGCAGAGGATGTGGTACATTTGCTTGTGTCTCTGAGCAGGAAAGTTCTGCTCTGGGTCAGCCCAGTGGTTCTCGTCTTCACCCTATTGCAGGAGCTGGCTTCTGGCCCTGTGGCTGGCCTTGGACATCAGGGCCTGAAATTTGGGCCTGAGTCCAGCCTGGGTTTTTGGCCAGAAGTCTGGCCTTCTACCATGCTGCAAACATACCTGGTCAGCTACGCAGATCTGCTGGAGGTTTTGGAGAGTTCATCTCAGTGATATCTCGGCATATAAAGGTTTCTCTCTCCCTTTTCAGCCTAGCTGAGTGTTATTTGTCCCTTGAGCCCTGGCTCAGTCATCACCTCTCACAGAAAGCCTTCTCTGGGCACCCATGCTTTCCCCCCATTGGGTTAGGTGTCCTTCCTCTGGGCTCCCACAGGCACTGGTACCTCTCTCTTCCACACCACTTACCCTTGGATGGCACTCTGAGTTTGCCCGGAGGTGGGTCTTTGCCACAGCACTTGGCACAGTAGGTCCTCTGGCGGCATTTACTGAATGAATCGACTATCACACTCGGGCCTCAGTGACCCTGTTCTCCAAAGCCCGTTTCCCATTGACTGAACCATACTTTATTTTAGGGTTCAAAGAACAGAGGAGACGGCCCAAATGGGACAAGTGCCCTGTTGTGAGCCCCCAGTCACAACCTGCATTAGAGAATTCCAGGTACCTGTGTGTGATTGCTAGCTGTTTAGGTTCCATTTCTGAGAAGGCAGATTTTTAAAGATTTGTATGTGGAAGTGGTATAAAGACAAATCTTCGGTCTTATGCAGGTGTTGTCTCAGCTCACGCTGAGGGCATTTCTGCCAGAGTGCTGTGCCAATCAGGGCCCAGGAGAGGACATCTCTTGACAGAGTGGGGACAGGAGGGGCTGGCAGACAACCAGGATACACAGGTCTCAGCCAGTCGCCCCTAAGGCCTGTGGTAAATGGAAGGGAGAGGAAGAAGCAGGTTCAGGGTAAAACCCAGCCAGTCAAGATGAGCATCTCTCCCTCAACCCCCTCCTCAGTCAGTTCTTTTACTCCCTACCAAGGTGAGATACATGACGGCTCATAATCCACATGCCCCCATGGGGACTCCTGGGGGCCACAGGGACTTCATTCAGAGCAACAGGTGGAAGCAGGGGACACAACAGCTCTCACCAAATGGCGGCACGGTACCTGGGGTGCCAGTCAAAACCCGCATCAGATTGGAAGCCCCAGTATGGCATGAAGGACTCTGCAGGAAGCTCCTCTTACGCTTGGGGTAGACAGTGAAGCTCTCAAAATGACAAGCAGATGGGTTCCCTGGTTGTGTCAAGTGGTTCCAGGTCATCATCAAGGTCCACCCACAAAAAAAAAAAAAAAAAAAAAAAAAAAAAAAGGTCTTCAAAATTGATACCAATCATCAAAATGACATTGAGGTACCACCTCACTCCCCCTAGGATGGCTATAATCAAAAAGACAATAATAAGTGTTGGTGAGGATGTAGGGACATCGGTCCTCTCGTCATCCTTGGTCGGAGTCGGAATGTGGTGTAGCTGCTCTGGAGAACAGTTTGGGGGCCCCTCACAAAGTTCGACATAGCTAAGCATATGACCCACAATTCTACCCCTACTTCAGTTCTACTCAGTTCTACCCCCAGGTTTATCCCCCAAGAGAATGGACAACATACGTTCATACAAAGACTTGTACACGAACGCTCACAGGAGCTTCATTCACAATAGCCAAAAAGAACAACCAACCTTACTGTCCGTCACCGGAAATGGATAAACAAAACGCGGTGTCTACGTACAATGGAATATTTTCTGTCCAGAAGAAGAATGAGCTGCTGCGTGCCGCGTCATGGATGAACCTTGACAACATAGTGCTGAGTGAAAGCAGCCATCACAAAAGACCACATGTGGTATGATTCCATTTCTATGAAATATCCTGAATAGGCAAATCCATAGGGACAGAAAGTAGATTGGTGGTTTCTAGAGACTGGGGGGGATGGGGTATGGGGAGTGTTGGCCAATGGGTGGGGGTTTTTTTTGGGGGGGGGAAGGATGAAAATGTTCTGGAATTAAATAATGGTGACGGTTTCACAACTTTGCGAATCTACTAAAAACCACGTCATTGTACACTTTTAAATTATATTCCATTTTTTAAAATAAGAAAAAAATGTCGTTGATGGCGAGGACTTAGCCGAACTGAAACAATAAAATGGAGCGCGAGTCCTGAGCCCGTCGCATCCATCCCAACGAACTTTGGGCCCAGGAATGGTGCACCATGAGGGCCTGCGGGAAGAGGCGCCGGGTGAGGATCTAGGAAGAGACACGTCCGGGGATTCGAAGCGAAGGCTGTGGAGGTGGCGGCCGGGATCGCTAAGGACTGGGGAGGCGTCCGGAGGCTCAGAAGTTGGCCCGGCCGGAGCGGAGACTTAGAGGTTGGGGCGCAGAGGCTCTTAAAGAGGCCCGGGCGAATTCCCATTCCGCGTCCACCTTAACGCCAGCCCCGCGGCGCCGCGGGTCTGACCGGGTAAGGGCGCGGGGGCGCGGGGGTGCGGGGAAGGCGGCGGCGCGCCCCCCTGCCCCCCGCCGAGCCTGCCGCGGGAGTCGGCGCTAGTGGCCCGGACTGCGCTGGCCGCGCGTCCCGGGGGCCCGGGTGCGCGCGGGGGCGGCGGGGTCGCGGCGCGGCCCCCCCACCCCGCCCGCAGCGGCGCTCTATTTTTAGCAGGCGCTGTTGCAATATAAGGAATGCGCGGCGCGCCAGGCGCTCGGGGCGCGCGCGGGCTGCGCGGTCGCTTTAAGGAGGCGCCGGGGCGGGGACGGGCCGGAGCGGCCGGAGGGCCGGCGGGCCGGGAGCCGCCAGTCCGGTTGCAGTGGGGCCGGGCGGGCGCGGCGCTGCCTCCTCGGCCGCGCGAGCATGGAGGCGGCGGCCTGAGGGCCGGAGCCGAGCCTGGGCTGGAGCGCGCGGTGAGTGGTCGCAGCCGCCGGGGCGGGGAGGGGGCCCGGCGCTTTGTTTCGGGCGGGAGGTGTGGCTGCCCCCCCGGGCCCTGCGGCGCTCCCCACGCGCGGCGTGAGCCCTGGTACTGGCGGGGAGTGGCCTTTTGCTCCCACCGCAGGCTCCGGCATAACGCTGTGCGAGCGAGAAATCCGCCACAATAGAGACCCCAGTGGGGAGGGCCTGTCCGCCGCCCAGGGAGCCCCTTTCACGGAACCGCCCTAGGATTTCTGGTCTGCCTGGGTGAGGACCCGCGGGGAGGTGGGCGGCGGGGGTGGGGGGGGTACTCTTTCTCCCCCTTTAAAATGGCGTTAAGCAGGGATCCGCCAGGGGTGTTGTCAAATTTATCTCGATAATAAAAAGCAGCCTGCTGCACAAACAACCCTTCCCTGCGCCGCGGGGCTTGGGACTGTAGTCACAACTGAGGCCCGGCTCATTCATTGACCGGACCTGGCTGGGGTGCCCACTGTGTGGGGCATAGCGCCTGTTCCTGCTCTGCGGGGAAGGTAAGGGTAAAACATGAGCGACAGCGCAGTGTGCTCAATAACGGGATTAGGGAGGCGCAGGGGTTGTGGGATCAGACAGTGTGGAAGGCAGGGAAGGCCTCCTAGAAGAGGTGATGCCTGGTAGGAGCACGGGCACTGGACATCCAGTTCAACTCTGTGGCTGGAACTGAGGTCTATGCTGGCCGTGGAGAAAGCCGAATCTGGAGAGAGACAAGGGCCGCCTCTTCGGTTGGCAGAACTCTGGGATTCCCCTTCCTCCCCCCATGGGCCCCTGCTGGTACCTAACCTCGTGGGTTAAATGGTTCTTGCCTCTCCAAGACGCACACTCTGTCCTGGACCTGACCAGAGAGAATGAGTGACAAGGCTCAGGATTCTAGCCTCAAAAGAGTAATAAGGAAATCTGACTTAAAACCCTGAAGCCCCATTGCAATAGTAGCAGCCAGCAGGGCTCACACAGACCAGGCACTTGACCAGGGTGTGTTTTCTCATCGTTTGACAAGACTCTGCCTGAGGTTTTATTGTAATCCCCATATGCTCATGAGGAGCTGTGGCTAGAAAGTTATCAGTAACTTGCCTAGGATCCTATCTAGAGACCATGTGGCTGTTCAGGCCCCTCTTCTGAGGGTCTGGCTGTCCCCGGCTTTAGGGCTCCAGGTACAGCCTGTTGCCAAGTACAGGTTGAAGTGTGGGGTGGTGAGTTGTTGGTATTAATAACTGACACGTGTCAGGGGCTTTGCAGTGAGCACAGTACTTCACCGAGACAGTTCTTAAGAGTTTCTCCTGCTTCTCTTCCCAGGGAAGAAACTCCAGCTGGCTAACATTTTATAAATCTCCTAATTTCCTGTAAATTGCGTGTCCCTGCTGACTGGGGCTGAAAATGTTTGGGGCCATGTTTTTCAACCTTGAATCTGTTCTCGCTCCCAGCAGCCAGTGAGTTTCTCTGTCTGCGGTTTATGGTGTAGTTTTGTACTTTCTCTGCCAGGTCAGGAGGTATTAGGCTTTGATGTTCTGGGGTTTTCAAGGATGCCAGGTCTCCCAGCCTCTTTGAAGGCCGGTGGTGTTGGGTATGCCGGGTGCTGGAGCAGAAACTGCCCCCACCCCCACCCCTGGCCTCAACATTTCTTTCTGGAGAGGAGGGTCAGAGCTCCTTGCTGAACCCTGGTGAGGCTTCCAGGCTTGCCTGCTTTGCTTTGGGAAAAGGCACTTTGCATTTTCCACAACTCATACTTTCGCCTACAGAAGACATTTTTGTGGCAGGTATAACTTTTAGTCTATTATTAGCTCTAACCATAGGTATTTCACACTTTCAGTTGATCTGAGCTGCTCACAAAGTGACAAATCTCTGGGGCTGGTGCCCGAGTTTGATGATCACCTGGAACCAGGGAGGACTACCAGACTGTGATGAACCACACTAGCTCCTGGGGTGACTGGTCCTCATGTCAGTCAGATTTGCATGTTGACCAGCCTGCTGGATCAAGTGAGTTCTCAGGAAGTGTGACCTTCGTTTTATATTTTACGCTGCCTGTAATCAGTTCTGCCCATGAAACGTGTGCCCCGATGGAGTGTTCCTCCTGCAAGTGATTGAAAATATACCTGTTCGTGAGCGTTGTATAGTTTGTACAAATCATACATATGTGAGCTGAATGGGAACACGTGCATGTGCAAAGCTGGAATATTCTCAAGCATCAACAGTGTGCGCTGAGTCCCAGAGGCTCTGTCCCTGCCAGGCTTGGGGCAGGCATCCAGCCATCTAAGATGGACAGCTACCTTTGTCTGGGATGGGGAAAAAGGGAGTAGCTGGGTGAGCTCCCTGTGCCCTGGGGCATCTGGCAAGTATCCATTGTCTAGGGGCTGAGCAGAGAATTCAAGTTCTGAGAGGAATTTTGTCCTTGCCAACCCTCCCAATCTTGGGTGTTGCCACTGGCCTTATGGTACTGGGTCGGTGGGGCTGCTTTCGGCTGCAAATAACAAAACCCAAGGAAAGTAATAGGCAGAGCTTAGATCTTCCACAGATTCTTGTGAAGTCACTATACACAGAGATGGACTATTAGTGCCACTTTCAGCAAACTTTTGAATGGGAAAGGCAGCCAAGAAGGCTGAGGGTCTGGTGTCCAGAGCAATGGTTTTTGCCTTTTTGGGTCACAGCCTCTTTAATATGCCAGTGAGAAACCCAGAGAAAAGTTGCTTGGGTGTACAGAGTTGGGCATACAATTCAGGGGATTCATGGATCTCCAACAAGCCCTGGATTCCAGGTTAGATCCCCTGGTCTAAGCCACATTGTCTCACTATTGTTTACTGAGGATCTACACTGCGGCTCTGCCCTCCCAGCCAGGCTATCCGGCTGTGACAGTAGAGTCCGGGGTCAAGAGTGAAAATGAGCAGGCAAGTTTTTAGTGCATGCTTCAGACAACAGAGCTGATGTTGAGGTTGAGGTGACAGTGTGTTGCACCCCTTCGCGCCTGACATGCATTCATGCATTCCTTGGTGCTCATCTCCAGTCTTCTAGGTGGTGTTCCTGCTGCGTATGATGAGGTTGGTCTTGCCTGCTCCCAGAGACTGCACCCCCTGCCCCCACCACTGCGCCCCTAGGGCCTTTTAGCAGGTTGGCATGATCCAAGACAGCTCCATGCAGCCATCCCTCTTGCAGGGTTCATGAAGTAGCAATGTGTATTTAACTCTTTAATGTCCCACTCATTGACCTTTAGGTGTTTTTGGTAGCTTTATCAGGTGGGGACTACTGAGGGCCACGTGGCCAAATGACAGTGTGGGTCATTGCTGGTTGCTGAAGTGACGTTCTCTGTCTCAGAGGGGCCTATTTTCATCTCCAGAGCTTGGCATCTGGCCACCTAGATGGATAAAACACATCACAGATGATTGACATCTGGGCTGTGAAGCTAACGGGCGAGATTTGGGAGAGCACCAGGGATGGATCTGGCTGTGCCCTAATGTGCTGGTAGAATGAGGAGGGGATGGAGAGTTGGGGACTCTGTGCCCCGGCTCTTGTCCTCTCTGTCTAGAGGGCCTTGGGCACATCCCATGCTACAAGGACCCAGGCCCCATCTGTGACTTTGCTGCCTGCCCTCAGGGTTGT
>NW_026059137.1:0-11687 GCF_023721935.1 Panthera uncia | reverse complement strand
CATCAGCACAGAGCCTGCTTTGGCTCCTCTGTCCCCTCTCTCTCTCTGCCCCTCCCCCACTTACATTCTCTCTCTCTCTCTCTCTCTCTTTCTCTGTCTCTCTCTCAAAAACAAATAAAACGTTAAAAAAAAACCAGTGTTTTAAAATTCTCACCATCAGGGCCCCTGGGTGGTACAGTCAGTTAAACATCCAACCTTGGCACAGGTCATGATCTCCCAGTTCATGAGTTCGAACCCCGTGTTGGGCTCTGTGCTGACGGCTCAGAGCCTGGAGCCTGCTTCGGATTCTGGGTCTCCCTTGCACTCTGTCTATCACTCTCTCAAAAATAAATCAACATTAAAAAATAAAGTAAAATAAAATTCTAACCATCAAGGATTCAAATGTTTTTGAATTTGTTTGTCAGCAAGGGTAATGGTAATTGGACTTCAGAAAATGGGGCTAAATGGAAATGAGCAAATCCTGCCTTCCAGGTTCAAAATCCAGGCAATTTGTGTTTCTCTGACTTGGTGTCACAATGTTTCAAACACAAAGACACATGAAAACGTGTGGCTACAAAGGATGATCATTTTTCCACTGTTTGGCAAGCTGGGGTTGAGTGATTCATGAGGCAAGATGCTCAGGATGCTGGTCTCAGGCTCCAAGGTGCAGAATGTCTGCTGTTGAGAGGCGAGGCCATAGCGTTGGTGTAGTGGGGCATGGCTCTCACCCAAGCTCAAGTTCAGCTTCTTCTCAGCTCCAGGACATGTTCATAAAGGATTTTTCTCTCTGAAGAAAGGTATCTGATGCTTAAAAAAATTATTTTTTACCTGGTTTTCAGCAGTTTAACTCTGATGTGTCTACATGTACTTTTCTTTGTGCTTGCCCTTTTGGGATTCACCAATCCCCCTGAATCTATGAATTTAATGTCTTTCACTGGCTGGAAACTTTTTGCCATTATCTCTCTGACTGTTGCATCTGTCTCATTCTCTCTCTCCTCTCCTTCCGGGACTCCAGTGATATGAATGTTAGACATCTGACTGTGTCCTGCTTATCTTTTATGCTAATATCTCTTTTTCTCTGGGTCTTTTTTCCTCAACTTTTGTTTCAGTGTAGTTTTAAATTTGTCTTCAAGTTCAGCAATCCTGTGCTCAGCTGTGTTCAATCTGCTATTAAACTGATCCAATGAGTTCTTGACTTCAGTTAGTATACTTTATAAGTTCTAGAGTGTGCATTTTATTTCCATTTTTATTTTTTGTAGAGTCCACTCGTCTGGTGACATTTTCTTTCCTTTTATCTAGTTTACATACCTCTTCTTCTATTTTATTCAACATAGCAATCTAAGTGAGGATATTTTGAATTTTCCAAGTATAACACATACGCAGTGAAATGCATAAAGTGTTCTAATCACGAATGCATAATTTGATGAACTTTCACATTTGTATATATCCATGTGACCATCACCCACATCAAGATACACAATATTTCTGGAACTTCTTTGTATTTGAGGTATTACTCCCCTTCCCCAAGAGATAACCACTATTCTGACTTCTATCACCATCATAGTTTTATTAGTACTGGACTTCATGTATGTTGTCTTTTCCATCTGGCTCCTTTCACTTAATATAATGTCTGTGAGATTCATTCGTGTTGTTTCTATATCAGTACTTTGTTCTTATTTACTGCAGTATAGTATTCCATTGTATGAATGGACTGTGATTTATTTACTTATTCATTCCCCAGCTAGTAAACATTTGGGTTGTCTCCAGCTGTAGGCTATTATGACTAAAGCTGCTATAAATATTCTAACATATGTTCTTTGGTGAACATATTTGCTAATTTCTCTTAAGTCTATTCTTACAAGTAGAAATGTTGCATCAGGAGGTGGATGTATGTTTGGGGCGCCTGGGTGGCTCATTCAGTCGAGGGTCCAACTCTTGATTTCGGCTCAGGTCATGATCCAAGGGTGGAAGGACATCAGACTCCGCAATGAGCATGGGGCCTGCTTGAGATTCTCTCTCTCTCTCCCTCTGCCCCTCTCTCCTGCTTGCATGCTCGCTCTCTTTCTAAAAAAGAAAAAGAAAAAAAGAAGGTAGGTGTATGTTTAGCTTTAGTAGAGTCTATTAAATATCTTTCCAAAGCTGATTTCCATCCTTATTACCTGCTCTGTGATAATGAAGCTGGACTCTGAAACCTTTCTCTTCTGCCATCTGGCACAATGTTCAGCTTTGTCAGGAGACGGTACTGGAGGCCACTGTAGGAGAAAGTGCTTTTCTTCCAGGTTCCGATGTGTTCTCTTGGCAAGTCCCTGAAGCACATGGTTCCTGCACACATGGCAGCCAGAAACACACAGCACATCTCCACTGGCAGCTTCTCCCACTACCACAGAGGTTAGCTTTCGAATGCATCATTCCTGTGGGAAATTTTCTAGCAGATTCCACAGTGCAGCACCTTTCCATGGATGGCTTCCCTCAGTACCCAAGAGCAATGCTTTCCAGTGCATTCCATCTGCACGGAACCGCAGCAAACTTCTTTGTCATCCTGTGAGTCATGGCTACACTGTCTCCAATAAGGTGTGGACCTCAGCCTGTCAGTAGAAGGTGAGGAGGGACCTCATACAGGTTTGTCTTTCCTTTGGTGTGTTGCATCAGCACTAGAGGCTATTCCCTATACCTGCTGTAACTATATTCCTTAGAATCTCTTTTCCTCTTAGTATGTAGCCCATTTTTGTACTTAATAATTCTTTACATCAAAATTTCCTTGTCCAAATTACTGTGTGGTTTCTGAGTGAACTCTGGCTGATACATGGATATTCCATTTGACACTTCCATCTCCAATGTATGAGAGTTCCAGTGCTTCTACAGTTATTTTAAAGTCTATTAATTGCCATCTGAATCATCTATGTGTCTGTTTCTAGTGTCTGTTTTTTCTCTTGCTTATTGATTCTAGTCTCCTGCCTCTTCACTTGATTCGTTATTTTTTACTATATGCAGACATTGTGTGTAAGAGGCATAGAGACTCCAGATGATATAACTTGCCACAGAATGTTCCTTCTTTCCTCCATTAAGCAGATGGCCATGAGGGATGATTGTCTCAGTCCAGTGAAGGATTAAGCTAAATTGAGGCTGGATTTCAACTTTTGCAAAACAGTCTCTCTCTGTTTACACGCATTCCTCACATGTGGATTTTGACTGAGAGCCTTGCAGGTCCCCTGTACCCTCAGGCATGAAGGACTGTGGAGATTCAGTTCTGCCCTTCAGAAGTTCTCAAACTGACCATCCAGACTCCATCCCCCTGCAGATTCAAAATCTGGCAAACGTCATGAGATAGGAGCTGGCCTTGTGTTTGAGGCAGGCCCTTTCTTCTTGGGAAGCCTTTGTTTTCTAAGTGCTGTGAGACTGTGGAAGATTTCACTCTGCTTTTTAGATGCACATTCAGACCCAGAACTCGGCAAATGCTCTGTGGAGAAAATTGGTTGTGTTTCTAAGGCCTCCATGTCCCTTTTTCATTCTAGTCCCATGTAGCCACTACAGCTTTACAGGTTTCTCTTTCCTCCATTATAGGTCTTTCTTTTAGGCAAATCTTGATCATTAGGCAGTGCCCCAAACTGGCAAATGTCCAGGGAGAGGAGTGAGGGGACAGCTGGAGAGCCCCATCTCATCTTGTTGCAGTAGGAGCACTGGCTCCCACAACCTACTACATCCTGCCCAGAAGAGGAAATCTCCTAGGCTTTTGAGTTTCAAAACTCTTTTATTTTCAAATTTTTACCTGCTTTAAAATCTTAGAGTTGACTTTTCTTTCTTGCCAAATATCTGCTGTAATGTCACTACTTGAGGCTTGGAGTGTCAATATATCTGGGTTCAATGCTTCTCAAACTGTAGGTCACAACCCATTAATGGGGCATGAAATCAGTTTAATAGACCCTGATAGCATTTTTTAATGAAACAGTTTAGAATGGAATAGAATAGATTGGAGTGTGTCGCATATAGTAAAGATCAGTATTGTTTCCTTAAATTTTTGTTTCACTTGTATGTGTACATGTTTGGTTTTCCATGTAAAACCTATATGTTTCTATGGGTTGTGGCCAAAAATATTTAAAAGCCACTGGACGTTAGTTTAAACAGAGGAAGGGCCAACGGAGAGAAAAACAAATGATCAGAAACAAACATATGAATTGAGTATGGACAAGTTTTTGGAGAAGTTTGGCCATGACTCGGTCATGGATTGACTGAAAGCTGCTCCTCTGGCCCCAGGGAGCCGGGAGTCCATGTGAGGGATAAAGCACAAGCATCAGGAACCATAAGCATCAGAGAAGAAAATCCTACCTTCTAGGATTGAGGCCTAGCTTCTAATGGGACTGGGGCAGGAGGGGGTGTACCAAGGGGGCAGCAGGGAAAGCTGAAGATGAGACACAACCGAATTTGGATTGGTACAAGCCATGAAAACCCTGAGAGAGGAGCATGTAGTTCTTGGTGCCATATCATGGGTGGCCCAGTGAATACAAGCCTGTACTTGGCCCAGAGGAAAGGTCAGCTGAGGGGATGAATGGGTGGGGGTGGGGTGGGGGTGGCGTGAGGCTCTTCTCCTAACCCATGGTTGGTGCTTCAGGGTCAACAAAAGATCTAACTGTAGCCACAGGCCTGAGGAGACTAGTATCTTCTCCACCTTTTCCCTGCTTTCCCAACACCAGACACACACACAGTGGACTGCCTGTTGAGGCCACTAGAGATAAGGGAAAGAGTACAGGCTCTGTGGTCAGAAGACCTTGACTCTCAGTCTACTGGCTGGATGGGATTGGGTTTGTGCCTCCTTATGTCCCAAACAGGGCAGGTAAGACCTTCCACACAGGTTGTTGGGAGGTGTACAGACTCATCATTGTGCCCATGTCTGGGGCCCAAAGTGCTCAGGGGCCCAGAGCTGCTTTTATCCCCAGGGGCCACACTGGGGCAGGCGGTTCTGGAGGAAGGTTGCACCACAATGAAGTGGCTGGCTCCTGGCCCTCAAAGTCCCCAGGCCTCCTAGGTTTGCCCACTGAACCTCCAGGCACCAGCCTGGGTCTGCTCTGAGGCATGGCATGCAGCAAGCCTTGGGGCAGAGAGGACAGCACAGGACACCGCAGAGGATGTGGTACATTTGCTTGTGTCTCTGAGCAGGAAAGTTCTGCTCTGGGTCAGCCCAGTGGTTCTCGTCTTCACCCTATTGCAGGAGCTGGCTTCTGGCCCTGTGGCTGGCCTTGGACATCAGGGCCTGAAATTTGGGCCTGAGTCCAGCCTGGGTTTTTGGCCAGAAGTCTGGCCTTCTACCATGCTGCAAACATACCTGGTCAGCTACGCAGATCTGCTGGAGGTTTTGGAGAGTTCATCTCAGTGATATCTCGGCATATAAAGGTTTCTCTCTCCCTTTTCAGCCTAGCTGAGTGTTATTTGTCCCTTGAGCCCTGGCTCAGTCATCACCTCTCACAGAAAGCCTTCTCTGGGCACCCATGCTTTCCCCCCATTGGGTTAGGTGTCCTTCCTCTGGGCTCCCACAGGCACTGGTACCTCTCTCTTCCACACCACTTACCCTTGGATGGCACTCTGAGTTTGCCCGGAGGTGGGTCTTTGCCACAGCACTTGGCACAGTAGGTCCTCTGGCGGCATTTACTGAATGAATCGACTATCACACTCGGGCCTCAGTGACCCTGTTCTCCAAAGCCCGTTTCCCATTGACTGAACCATACTTTATTTTAGGGTTCAAAGAACAGAGGAGACGGCCCAAATGGGACAAGTGCCCTGTTGTGAGCCCCCAGTCACAACCTGCATTAGAGAATTCCAGGTACCTGTGTGTGATTGCTAGCTGTTTAGGTTCCATTTCTGAGAAGGCAGATTTTTAAAGATTTGTATGTGGAAGTGGTATAAAGACAAATCTTCGGTCTTAT
This sequence comes from Panthera uncia, assembly GCF_023721935.1. Taxonomy (NCBI): domain Eukaryota; kingdom Metazoa; phylum Chordata; class Mammalia; order Carnivora; family Felidae; genus Panthera; species Panthera uncia. The sequence continues at coordinate 5,793 of NW_026059137.1, read as the reverse complement.
GCAGGTGTTGTCTCAGCTCACGCTGAGGGCATTTCTGCCAGAGTGCTGTGCCAATCAGGGCCCAGGAGAGGACATCTCTTGACAGAGTGGGGACAGGAGGGGCTGGCAGACAACCAGGATACACAGGTCTCAGCCAGTCGCCCCTAAGGCCTGTGGTAAATGGAAGGGAGAGGAAGAAGCAGGTTCAGGGTAAAACCCAGCCAGTCAAGATGAGCATCTCTCCCTCAACCCCCTCCTCAGTCAGTTCTTTTACTCCCTACCAAGGTGAGATACATGACGGCTCATAATCCACATGCCCCCATGGGGACTCCTGGGGGCCACAGGGACTTCATTCAGAGCAACAGGTGGAAGCAGGGGACACAACAGCTCTCACCAAATGGCGGCACGGTACCTGGGGTGCCAGTCAAAACCCGCATCAGATTGGAAGCCCCAGTATGGCATGAAGGACTCTGCAGGAAGCTCCTCTTACGCTTGGGGTAGACAGTGAAGCTCTCAAAATGACAAGCAGATGGGTTCCCTGGTTGTGTCAAGTGGTTCCAGGTCATCATCAAGGTCCACCCACAAAAAAAAAAAAAAAAAAAAAAAAAAAAAAAGGTCTTCAAAATTGATACCAATCATCAAAATGACATTGAGGTACCACCTCACTCCCCCTAGGATGGCTATAATCAAAAAGACAATAATAAGTGTTGGTGAGGATGTAGGGACATCGGTCCTCTCGTCATCCTTGGTCGGAGTCGGAATGTGGTGTAGCTGCTCTGGAGAACAGTTTGGGGGCCCCTCACAAAGTTCGACATAGCTAAGCATATGACCCACAATTCTACCCCTACTTCAGTTCTACTCAGTTCTACCCCCAGGTTTATCCCCCAAGAGAATGGACAACATACGTTCATACAAAGACTTGTACACGAACGCTCACAGGAGCTTCATTCACAATAGCCAAAAAGAACAACCAACCTTACTGTCCGTCACCGGAAATGGATAAACAAAACGCGGTGTCTACGTACAATGGAATATTTTCTGTCCAGAAGAAGAATGAGCTGCTGCGTGCCGCGTCATGGATGAACCTTGACAACATAGTGCTGAGTGAAAGCAGCCATCACAAAAGACCACATGTGGTATGATTCCATTTCTATGAAATATCCTGAATAGGCAAATCCATAGGGACAGAAAGTAGATTGGTGGTTTCTAGAGACTGGGGGGGATGGGGTATGGGGAGTGTTGGCCAATGGGTGGGGGTTTTTTTTGGGGGGGGGAAGGATGAAAATGTTCTGGAATTAAATAATGGTGACGGTTTCACAACTTTGCGAATCTACTAAAAACCACGTCATTGTACACTTTTAAATTATATTCCATTTTTTAAAATAAGAAAAAAATGTCGTTGATGGCGAGGACTTAGCCGAACTGAAACAATAAAATGGAGCGCGAGTCCTGAGCCCGTCGCATCCATCCCAACGAACTTTGGGCCCAGGAATGGTGCACCATGAGGGCCTGCGGGAAGAGGCGCCGGGTGAGGATCTAGGAAGAGACACGTCCGGGGATTCGAAGCGAAGGCTGTGGAGGTGGCGGCCGGGATCGCTAAGGACTGGGGAGGCGTCCGGAGGCTCAGAAGTTGGCCCGGCCGGAGCGGAGACTTAGAGGTTGGGGCGCAGAGGCTCTTAAAGAGGCCCGGGCGAATTCCCATTCCGCGTCCACCTTAACGCCAGCCCCGCGGCGCCGCGGGTCTGACCGGGTAAGGGCGCGGGGGCGCGGGGGTGCGGGGAAGGCGGCGGCGCGCCCCCCTGCCCCCCGCCGAGCCTGCCGCGGGAGTCGGCGCTAGTGGCCCGGACTGCGCTGGCCGCGCGTCCCGGGGGCCCGGGTGCGCGCGGGGGCGGCGGGGTCGCGGCGCGGCCCCCCCACCCCGCCCGCAGCGGCGCTCTATTTTTAGCAGGCGCTGTTGCAATATAAGGAATGCGCGGCGCGCCAGGCGCTCGGGGCGCGCGCGGGCTGCGCGGTCGCTTTAAGGAGGCGCCGGGGCGGGGACGGGCCGGAGCGGCCGGAGGGCCGGCGGGCCGGGAGCCGCCAGTCCGGCTGCAGTGGGGCCGGGCGGGCGCGGCGCTGCCTCCTCGGCCGCGCGAGCATGGAGGCGGCGGCCTGAGGGCCGGAGCCGAGCCTGGGCTGGAGCGCGCGGTGAGTGGTCGCAGCCGCCGGGGCGGGGAGGGGGCCCGGCGCTTTGTTTCGGGCGGGAGGTGTGGCTGCCCCCCCCGGGCCCTGCGGCGCTCCCCACGCGCGGCGTGAGCCCTGGTACTGGCGGGGAGTGGCCTTTTGCTCCCACCGCAGGCTCCGGCATAACGCTGTGCGAGCGAGAAATCCGCCACAATAGAGACCCCAGTGGGGAGGGCCTGTCCGCCGCCCAGGGAGCCCCTTTCACGGAACCGCCCTAGGATTTCTGGTCTGCCTGGGTGAGGACCCGCGGGGAGGTGGGCGGCGGGGGTGGGGGGGGGTACTCTTTCTCCCCCTTTAAAATGGCGTTAAGCAGGGATCCGCCAGGGGTGTTGTCAAATTTATCTCGATAATAAAAAGCAGCCTGCTGCACAAACAACCCTTCCCTGCGCCGCGGGGCTTGGGACTGTAGTCACAACTGAGGCCCGGCTCATTCATTGACCGGACCTGGCTGGGGTGCCCACTGTGTGGGGCATAGCGCCTGTTCCTGCTCTGCGGGGAAGGTAAGGGTAAAACATGAGCGACAGCGCAGTGTGCTCAATAACGGGATTAGGGAGGCGCAGGGGTTGTGGGATCAGACAGTGTGGAAGGCAGGGAAGGCCTCCTAGAAGAGGTGATGCCTGGTAGGAGCACGGGCACTGGACATCCAGTTCAACTCTGTGGCTGGAACTGAGGTCTATGCTGGCCGTGGAGAAAGCCGAATCTGGAGAGAGACAAGGGCCGCCTCTTCGGTTGGCAGAACTCTGGGATTCCCCTTCCTCCCCCCATGGGCCCCTGCTGGTACCTAACCTCGTGGGTTAAATGGTTCTTGCCTCTCCAAGACGCACACTCTGTCCTGGACCTGACCAGAGAGAATGAGTGACAAGGCTCAGGATTCTAGCCTCAAAAGAGTAATAAGGAAATCTGACTTAAAACCCTGAAGCCCCATTGCAATAGTAGCAGCCAGCAGGGCTCACACAGACCAGGCACTTGACCAGGGTGTGTTTTCTCATCGTTTGACAAGACTCTGCCTGAGGTTTTATTGTAATCCCCATATGCTCATGAGGAGCTGTGGCTAGAAAGTTATCAGTAACTTGCCTAGGATCCTATCTAGAGACCATGTGGCTGTTCAGGCCCCTCTTCTGAGGGTCTGGCTGTCCCCGGCTTTAGGGCTCCAGGTACAGCCTGTTGCCAAGTACAGGTTGAAGTGTGGGGTGGTGAGTTGTTGGTATTAATAACTGACACGTGTCAGGGGCTTTGCAGTGAGCACAGTACTTCACCGAGACAGTTCTTAAGAGTTTCTCCTGCTTCTCTTCCCAGGGAAGAAACTCCAGCTGGCTAACATTTTATAAATCTCCTAATTTCCTGTAAATTGCGTGTCCCTGCTGACTGGGGCTGAAAATGTTTGGGGCCATGTTTTTCAACCTTGAATCTGTTCTCGCTCCCAGCAGCCAGTGAGTTTCTCTGTCTGCGGTTTATGGTGTAGTTTTGTACTTTCTCTGCCAGGTCAGGAGGTATTAGGCTTTGATGTTCTGGGGTTTTCAAGGATGCCAGGTCTCCCAGCCTCTTTGAAGGCCGGTGGTGTTGGGTATGCCGGGTGCTGGAGCAGAAACTGCCCCCACCCCCACCCCTGGCCTCAACATTTCTTTCTGGAGAGGAGGGTCAGAGCTCCTTGCTGAACCCTGGTGAGGCTTCCAGGCTTGCCTGCTTTGCTTTGGGAAAAGGCACTTTGCATTTTCCACAACTCATACTTTCGCCTACAGAAGACATTTTTGTGGCAGGTATAACTTTTAGTCTATTATTAGCTCTAACCATAGGTATTTCACACTTTCAGTTGATCTGAGCTGCTCACAAAGTGACAAATCTCTGGGGCTGGTGCCCGAGTTTGATGATCACCTGGAACCAGGGAGGACTACCAGACTGTGATGAACCACACTAGCTCCTGGGGTGACTGGTCCTCATGTCAGTCAGATTTGCATGTTGACCAGCCTGCTGGATCAAGTGAGTTCTCAGGAAGTGTGACCTTCGTTTTATATTTTACGCTGCCTGTAATCAGTTCTGCCCATGAAACGTGTGCCCCGATGGAGTGTTCCTCCTGCAAGTGATTGAAAATATACCTGTTCGTGAGCGTTGTATAGTTTGTACAAATCATACATATGTGAGCTGAATGGGAACACGTGCATGTGCAAAGCTGGAATATTCTCAAGCATCAACAGTGTGCGCTGAGTCCCAGAGGCTCTGTCCCTGCCAGGCTTGGGGCAGGCATCCAGCCATCTAAGATGGACAGCTACCTTTGTCTGGGATGGGGAAAAAGGGAGTAGCTGGGTGAGCTCCCTGTGCCCTGGGGCATCTGGCAAGTATCCATTGTCTAGGGGCTGAGCAGAGAATTCAAGTTCTGAGAGGAATTTTGTCCTTGCCAACCCTCCCAATCTTGGGTGTTGCCACTGGCCTTATGGTACTGGGTCGGTGGGGCTGCTTTCGGCTGCAAATAACAAAACCCAAGGAAAGTAATAGGCAGAGCTTAGATCTTCCACAGATTCTTGTGAAGTCACTATACACAGAGATGGACTATTAGTGCCACTTTCAGCAAACTTTTGAATGGGAAAGGCAGCCAAGAAGGCTGAGGGTCTGGTGTCCAGAGCAATGGTTTTTGCCTTTTTGGGTCACAGCCTCTTTAATATGCCAGTGAGAAACCCAGAGAAAAGTTGCTTGGGTGTACAGAGTTGGGCATACAATTCAGGGGATTCATGGATCTCCAACAAGCCCTGGATTCCAGGTTAGATCCCCTGGTCTAAGCCACATTGTCTCACTATTGTTTACTGAGGATCTACACTGCGGCTCTGCCCTCCCAGCCAGGCTATCCGGCTGTGACAGTAGAGTCCGGGGTCAAGAGTGAAAATGAGCAGGCAAGTTTTTAGTGCATGCTTCAGACAACAGAGCTGATGTTGAGGTTGAGGTGACAGTGTGTTGCACCCCTTCGCGCCTGACATGCATTCATGCATTCCTTGGTGCTCATCTCCAGTCTTCTAGGTGGTGTTCCTGCTGCGTATGATGAGGTTGGTCTTGCCTGCTCCCAGAGACTGCACCCCCTGCCCCCACCACTGCGCCCCTAGGGCCTTTTAGCAGGTTGGCATGATCCAAGACAGCTCCATGCAGCCATCCCTCTTGCAGGGTTCATGAAGTAGCAATGTGTATTTAACTCTTTAATGTCCCACTCATTGACCTTTAGGTGTTTTTGGTAGCTTTATCAGGTGGGGACTACTGAGGGCCACGTGGCCAAATGACAGTGTGGGTCATTGCTGGTTGCTGAAGTGACGTTCTCTGTCTCAGAGGGGCCTATTTTCATCTCCAGAGCTTGGCATCTGGCCACCTAGATGGATAAAACACATCACAGATGATTGACATCTGGGCTGTGAAGCTAACGGGCGAGATTTGGGAGAGCACCAGGGATGGATCTGGCTGTGCCCTAATGTGCTGGTAGAATGAGGAGGGGATGGAGAGTTGGGGACTCTGTGCCCCGGCTCTTGTCCTCTCTGTCTAGAGGGCCTTGGGCACATCCCATGCTACAAGGACCCAGGCCCCATCTGTGACTTTGCTGCCTGCCCTCAGGGTTGT
>NW_026059136.1:0-11687 GCF_023721935.1 Panthera uncia | reverse complement strand
CTTCCTTAAAAGTGGCAGCACCCATGGTCTACAATTGGAAAGAAATGCCTTTGGCCTCTCTAAACTGTCCTCTCAGATGATGCCTCATTTATTACCATTATTTACACAGTCACTTGGAATCTGGAAAATTTTTTTCAAATGTAAATACTCCTAGAAAGAATAGGCAACCTTTAGAGGTTATAGAGAGCTTACAATGTGTTCAGGTTTGTGGCAAGGGCTACTCCTCATGAGTGCAGGTGTGACCAACTCTCTATTGGCATATAGCCCAAGGAAGGGTTAAGTCTTATGATCCAAACAAGCAGAAACCAGGTGGGGCAGGCAAGAAGGGATGAGTGGGGCATATAGTCAGTGCCTTAAGGTATAATAAATCCAGAGGAGTTTTTACATGTCTGGGTCATGATATCAGGTTTCCTGGAAGAAGAGATGCTTGGTCCTACCTTGAGGGATAGAGAGGAATTGGGGTAACTCAGAAGGAAAGTTAGTTTTCCTCCATGACAGGGTTAAATATGGACTTGGGGGGAAAGGAAGGGAACTTGAGGGAAATGAAAGGTTGAAACCCTATCCTCCTCCTGCCCCCAAAACCAACAGGTGAAGTTGCAGACAAGGTTGGATTATGGATTTGGTATTAAGCTCTATGACCCTCGCATATTCAAACTGCCAACTTTTCCTTTTGGGTCCCTATTGTTATACCCATAAAACCTGCAGAGCACAAGTATTGTTTGATAAAATTAACAGAGGAAAACAAACAGACACAGACAGGTGGCTGAAACTACTCAGTCTGCTCTGAAGGTTGATGACAAACAGATACGTAGACTTCAGTGTCCCAATGCCCCTGTACTCAAGTTTCCTGAAATATATACAAATTAAGGGCCAGAGATGTGCTTAAACAGGGGTTCTAGTGGGAAATAGGGATGGGAGGGATGCTTTGCAGAAAGAGTATTAGCTGAGATGGGTTAAGGAGAACAGGTCTGTAGTGTTGGACTAGCAGGGGGTGATTGCCTTAGGACAAAACAAATGAACTGTTTCATGCTAAGCAATTAGCAAAAAAAGGCAATTGAAAGAAACTCTGGGGACACCAGGTGGAGAGGACACTCTAAGCCACAGGTGCTTAAGGAACACACTGAGCTTTTATACTTGGGTGTCTCACTTCAAAGGCCACAGTTAATCCACACTGAAAGCAGAAGTGGGAGGTTATTTGTATCCAGCCATGGGGCTGGGTAACCCACAAGGGATTTCTTTTGCTCTCCTGGAAGGATTGGTCCGAGTAAACTAGACTGGCAATGCCAGAAGAATTATGGACCAACAGGCAATTTGAACTTACTTCCTAGGAACTTATATAATAGGAAGAAAAAACAAAACAAAATAAAACAAACCCAGTAATTACCTAAATTATGTTGTTTGATTTGAACAACACAAATAATAAGGGACTAACTTCTCTCAAAAAGAATTCAGAATATACAAGAGCAAATGGAACATTTTTTAAAAAGTCTCAACAAATGTCAGGAAATTGAAATCAAACTGATCATGGTAGAAGTAAATAAAAATAACTAATGTAAAATGGCTAGAAAAAATTTCCATATGATTAAAAATTAAGCAAAGCAATCAAAAGGAGTCCAGAGCCAAAATGAAATCATGATAGAAATAGAAAATATTTCAAACCAAAAATGAAAATATGACATCTCAAAACATATGCATACAGAGGGATGTCCACCAAATGACAACATATGAGACCCCAGCCTCTGTCCTCCAACAAAGATCAACAATTACACAAGAATCCAGGAACAAAAATAGTTCTGGGAAAGCTCTGGAGTCCACGTAGAAACTTCAGCAAAACAGGGAATATACAACTGAGAGTAATTGCGTACGAAGAGACGGAAGGGCAGCTACATTCGCCTATGTCATCCCATCCCCCAGCTGGCCTTGCTCCATAACAAGGGGAAGTCTCCCATTAAAGCTCCCCTCACCACAGAAGGAGAAAGCAGAGTGAGTCACTGCCCCCACCCCTAGCCTTCTGGGGTATCACTCAAACGTCGGGCTTCAGTTTCACCCCACACAAACCAGCAAAGCTGAGACGTTTAGAGACAGCTAGGAACAGGGATGAAAAGCAGTAGCAGCCACACAGTGGCAGTGATTGTGGTAAATAGTGACCTGCCCTGCAAACAAACCCAGCAGATTTTCCACTGAAGAAACCAATGGCCAGCATGGCCACCATAGACTCCTGCGGATTTCACTAGCTTTTGCCACACGATTATTTGCATCCACTGTCATCAACCACCTGAGTCTCTCCCAACTCCTTACCGCCTGCCCACCTGGAGTTCAGTAACTGCATTGGTAGCTGATCCAGACCTCTGCAGCTGTGCAATTGCAAGATGCCAGTCTAGACCCCCATGGCTGACTCCCACCAAAGGGTGCACACTTGGGCTGGCCTTTCCAGCTGTCACAGGCCACCACGTAATGCACATGGCTGGGGGAAACTGTGAAGTCCAGGAGGGCATGCTCACCCCCACGGCCCCTGCAGCTGCTTGTGGTCCTGGATCAGGCCCTGTCTTCGGTCACTGGCCTGTACCACAGCACTCATCTACAGATGGCCCTCTAGCTGTGCAGCTGCACATTCCTGGTCCCACCCCCACCACAGGTCTTCACTGACAGGTGCTGGGGACCTATGTACAGCATGTTGACTATAGATAATAATAGTGTAGTGCATACTTGCAAGTTGCTGAGAGAGTCAATCCTACATGTTCATCACAAGCTTTTTGGGTCTATAGGCTTGTGTCTTCCAACATACTTGGAAATTTTCAGTCATTATTTCCTCAAATGTTTTTTCAGCCTTGTACTGTTCTCTTCTCCTTCCATGAGTGTGACAGATGTCAGGACTTTGGTTATTGTCCCTGAGGCTCTGTGTATCTTTTTTTAGTATATTTTTTTGTTATTAAAATTGGATAGTTTCCATGGGTCAGTCTTCAAGGTCACTGCTCCTCTCTGTCATGTGCATTCTGATATTAAGCCCATCCACCATCCAGTGAGTGTTTAATCTTAATTATTATGTTTTTATTAAGTTTCCTTTTCCTTCTTCTTTATGTTTTCTGTTTCCTTCCCAAGACGTTCTATTTTTCCATCAGTTTCAATGGATAGAAACCATGATTACTTGCTTCAGAATTGTTATAATAGCTGCTTTAACATCTTTGAAAGATAATTCCAACATTTATTTCATCTCAAAACTAGAGTCTGTTGGTAGGTGTTTTTTTTTTTTTTTTTTTTTTGCCACAGGAGTTGATATTTTCCCTTTCCTTCATAGGCTACATAATTTTGGATTATATCTTGGACATTCTGAAAATTATAAGACTGAGTCTTACTTACACCGAATGGAGAAGGTTGATATTGTGTTTTGAAAAGTAGTTGAAATGATTAGGTTCAGGCTGAAGAACTTAACCTGTCTTGAGTGGGTTGTATTCAATGTCAGTTCAGCTTTTCAAAGCTTTGTTTGTAGTTCATTTATTGCCTCCCTGGATATGCACCACCAAGTGGTTAGTCTGGGACCTAGGTGGTGGTGTATCTGTGAATTCATTTCTCAAAGTATGTCAGTATGCACAGCTTAGAGGTGAACCCAGGAATACATAAACAACTGTATGTGTTTGCTTTCTCAAGTTTTTCCCTTGGTGATCTCCCCAGTGCCTTCTGTTTCTCCAAGGTTCCAAACAGCTTAGGCTTTGTTTACCCTGAATTGCCAGGCCCTTCCGCAACTATATACATATCCAGAGCCAAGTGGCAGAGAACAAAGAGAGAAAAGAGAAACAGGGGCAACCCACCAGGGGTTCACCCACTCTCTTAGAATTACAGCTGACCCAACAGAGAAAGAGTTCCCCTCTCTGAGTTTTCTCTCCTTCCAATCCTATTCCACCTGCTGCCCATCACTACTATAGATTTTGTTAGGGACTAGGAAGCAGAACAAGAATTAAGGGACACCTGGCTGGCTCAATTGGTAGACAGCGTGACTCTTGATCTTGGGGTTGTGAGTTCAACCCCCATGTTGGGGGCTAGAGATTACTTAAAAATAAAATCTTTAAAAAAAATCACCAGAGTATTGAAAAAGTACCAAGTAGAATATCTAGAAATAAAATATATAATTGAAATAAAAAGCAAAAAGAAAGAAATTGTTTGAATCACTGAGGATTACTCAAGAGCAGCAAAAAAAGCATAAAGAGAGTAGAAATAAATTTTCAACATGCTGGCTTAAAACAATTAAACAGTTCTGAATACCCAGTGGAAACTTCTTTTTATTTTTATTTTTTTTAAAGTTTTTTTTGTATTTATTTTTGAGAGACAGAGAGAGACAGAGTGTGAGCAGGGGAGGGAGATACAGAATCCGAAGCAGGCTCCAGGCTCTGAGCTATCAGCACAGAGCCCGATGTGGGGCTTGAACCCATGAACCATGAGATCATAACCTGAGCTGAAGTCAGACGCTTAACTGACTGAGCCACCCAGGCACCCCCCTTCTTTTTATTTTTAAAAAATTCTGTCAGGGGGACCTGGGTGGCTCAATCAGTTAAGCATTGGACTCTTGATACGGGCTCAGGTCATGATCTCAGGGTTATGAGAGGGAGCCCCACGTTGACTCTGCACCGGGTATGGATTCTGCTTAAGATTCTCTCTCTCCCTCTCTCTCTGCTCCTCCCCCACTTGCTCTCTCTCAAAATAAATAAATAAACTTAAAAAAATTCTGTCCAGGTTTTTGAGGTAGATTGACCAATAAAAATTGGGTATATTAAAGGTAGGTATCATAAATTTTGATATAGGTACATATTGTGAAATGATCACCAAAATCAAGCTAGTTTGCATATTCATCACTTCAAATAATCACCTCTTTTTTTTATGTGTGGTGAGAACACTTAAAGTCTACTCTCCTAGACACAGTATTATTAATTACAGTCACGATGCTATCCTTTGGATCCCCAGAGCTTACCCATCTTTTAACTGAAGGCTTGTCTCCTTTGACCAGCATCTTCCCTTTCATACACCCCCTGATGCCTGGAAACCACTATCCTACTCTCTTGTTTCTATGAGTTCAACTTTTTGAGATTCCACATGTAAGTGAGATCGTGTAGGATTTGCCTTTCTGTGCCTGGTTTCTTTCACTTAGCATAATATCCTCCAGATTCATCCATGTTGTTGCAAATGGCAGGATTTTTTTTTAAGGCTGAATCATATTCATGTATATCATATTTTCTTTATCCATTCATCCATCCATGGATACTTAGACAGTTTCCGTGTGTTGGCTTTTGTGAATAATGCTACAATGAATATGAGGGTGCAGATATCTCAAGATCGCGCATTCATTTCCTTTGGATATGATATCCCCAGAAGTGGGATTGCTGGATCATATGGTAGTTCTGCTTCTGATTTTTGAGGAACCTCCAGACTGTTTTCCACAGTGAATGCATCAGTTTAAATTCTCACCAAACATGCACTAGAATCCTCTTTTCTCCACATCCTTGCCAATACTTGTTTTCTTATGAGTTGGATGATAGGCATTCTAAGAAGATATGAGGTGATATCTCATTGTAGTTTTCATTTCCCTGATGATTAGTGTTGTTGAGCTTCTTTTCATATACCAATTGGCCATTTGTACGTTTTCTTTTGAGAAATGTCCTTTCAAGTCCTTTGTCCATTTATTGATTGGGTTATTCTTTTTCTTGTTATTGAGTTGTTTGACAAACACAAAATGAATTTGCAAATACTGCAAATATCTGCAAAAAATAAGCATAGATTATAGATAACTCAAAATAAGATTGTAGAAATGAACCCACATATGTAATTAGGCCATGAATGTCAATTAATAAAGACTGGGTTGTTTTTTGTTTTTTGTTTTTTTTGTAGATTTACACGATTTGAAAAATGAAACACAAGTGCATGGAAAGGTTGAAAGCAAACTGAGGGGGAAAAGTCGAGGCAAATGCAAACAAAAAAAGAGATGGTATAGTTAGATCAACATCAGGAAATACAGAACCGTAAGAGGAGTTTATTCTCAGGATGGAGGAGGAGTCACTGTATACTGATAAAAGATTCCATTCACCAGGAATGTTTGCATTTACCTAAATCAATAGAATCAAGATCTATTAAACAAACACCGATGCAATTGCAGACATAAATTGAGAAATCTTTGTAGTGAGAGCCCTCCACACACCGTTCCGAATTATTGACAGTCAAAGAGACAAAAAATTCCAAAGATTTAAGATATTTAAACAACACACTGTGGAGATAGGCAGTGCTCTGCATGCCACACTTAGCGAGATTCAGTATCGGAATGTAGATCACTGGATAGGAGTTATGTAGAAGATCACATCTTTGGAGGAAGCATCTGCTTACTGTGCCCAAGCGTGGGACAGGGTGTATGAAGGAGATCCATGGAGCTAATCGTCCTCCTCAAGGTCTGCCAAGTGACTGAGGCAAAAGGCACATCGTTGGTTGAGTAGCCAAGCAGGAGACGTGCCGTGCCATTGAGAGGAGGAAGATGTGAGGAAGGAGCTCTGGGCCATGGAAGTGGGACCTGAGGCTGGGTGTACTCCCGGCATGGGTTGGGAGTGGGGGGAGCAATAGCGGGTTATGGGATGTGATAGAATCATAGTGAGGCCTTACCTGTAGTTTCTGGAAATGGTAACCTGGAAATTCAACTGTTCCCCTAGCTGCTGACCACCTGTGGACCTTTCGGTTGCAAAACGCTCCTCCATTCGCTGCAAAGAGCAACCTCTGCCATGTGGGGAAGCTGGGCAAAGAGGTAGGTTCGACGATGGGGTTCTGGGGAAGCTTCTGACTACCCAGGCTCAAGAAAGGAGGAGCCCACTGGGTTTGGAACATTGTCAAAGGGACAGCTGGGAAATAGGGAAAATATCCCCACCATCGTTTTAAGTGACTTAGAATCTTATGGTCCCAGAAATTCAAGCAAATTGCCTTAATCTCTTAAAATTTCTCACAGTTGCACCACTACGCACGTGTTAGAACGACTAAAGTAAAACATCTGCGATCTTAAATGCTAGCAAGTAAGTGAGGCAAGCGGAGCTCTCCTGCACCACTAGTGGAGATGCAAGGTGGCACAGACACTTTGCAAAGCATTTTGGTGGCTTCTTGCAAACATATACTTATCACACAACCTAACAATCCTACCCCCTGGTACTTTCCCAAGAGACATGGCGACTTATGTTCATGCAAAAACCTGTATGAAACTGTTTGTAGGGAGTTAATTCATAATCACCACAAACTGGAAACAACCCAAGTGCGCGTTAACTAGTGAACGGATAAACAACCCGTGGTGCCTCCATACGATGAAACATAACTCAGCAACAAGAAGGTCCAGACAACACACAACAGCATGAGGGAATCTCGAATGCATTATGAAAACATGTTGTGAACGTTAATATTTTAAACACTGCAACATTTTATTTTATTTTAATTTTTTTTAATGTTTATTTATTTTTGAGACAGAGAAAGACAGAGCATGAACGGGGGAGGGGCAGAGAGAGAGGGAGACACAGAATCGGAAGCAGGCTCCAGGCTCTGAGCCGTCAGCCCAGAGCCCGACGTGGGGCTCAAACTCACGGACCGCGAGATCGTGACCTGAGCTGAAGTCGGACGCTTAACCGACTGAGCCACCCAGGCGCCCCTGCAACATAACTTTTAAAACAAATCCTTTGGAGCCAAAATACCATCCTAATTTGATACCCACAATCATCCACTTAAAAAATATATGGGGGAGGGGAAGGGAAAAAAAAAAGCTAGAGAGAGAGGGAGCCAAACTATAAGAGACTCTCAAAAACTGAGAATAAACTGAGGGTTGATGGGGGGTGGGAGGGAGGGGAAGGTGGGTGATGGGCATTGAGGAAGGCACCTGTTGGGATGAGCACTGGGTGTTGTATGGAAACTAGTTTGACAATAAATTTCATATATTGAAAAAAATAAAATAAAATTTAAAAAAACAAAGGGGAAAAAAATATATGGATAGCATTTCTTGAAAAGTTAGACACTTTAAAACTCTTCTCCTTCTCGTAGAACTCATATTTCCATTCTTATTACCCCACAGACTCACAATCTAATGCAATATAATCTTATGCTCAAAAACCTTTTAATCACGACCTTTTCATACTGCTATGCCATAAACACATGTATATAGATTAAAATGTAAAGTTTTCAATTCCTGGGACCATAAGACTCTAGGAATAAAATGTTTTCTTATGGACTGATTTTTCATTCCATTTGTTACTTTAATAATATTATAATAGTGACCATATAAGTAAATACATTGAAATTATCGATTGGCAAAATTTTATTGATAAACAAAATTCTATAGGTAATGCATCTCTTGGTGATATGTAAGTGCATGGGAACAAAAGGAGTTTTGTTATAGGTATGTCACGTGGTTCTTGTAACTTCCAGATCATTGCCCCCCAGTGACGTAATATTCTATAATAAAAAACTATTTTTATACTTGATCTTAGCCAAAAGGCCGAGAAGCGATTATATAAAAAACTAATGATCTAATCTAAATATTCATATAAGCTTACATAAATCCCCTTTCTATGTTTACAAGGCATAGAACTGGAAACCTTATACTTCAAAGGAATTTGTTTCCTAGGAATTAGGATACTGATCACAAATCACACGTGACTTTCTCAATTTCTGGAAAGTACCAAAAAGGCTTTACCAGTATTTACCAAATGATCAATAATGTTATTAATTAGACTTGTTACTCTTTTATGTAGAGACATTGTTTAATCTGATACACTGTAAGTGTTGGAAAGTTTGAATACTACTAACTTTGATAGACCTTCCATAATATATATTTTATAAAATGCTTTTATCTTATTGCATGCTTTAAATACATTTTAAAATTTGGGGGGGCACCTAGATGGCTCAGTTAAGCATCCCACTCTTGATTCTCTCTCAGGCCATGGTCTCGTGGGATTGAGTCCCACGTCAGGCTCCAAGCTATAAGTGCAGAGCCTGTCTGGGATTCTCTCTGTCTCCTCTCTCTGCACCCCACCCCTGGCTCTCTCCCTCCCTCTCTCTCTCTCTCTCTCTCTCTCTCTCTCTGTCTCTTAAAATAAACAAATAAGCATTAAAAAAAATTTATGCCACAGATTTAACTCACTTTATTTATGGAAAATGTTAAACAAATCAACTAATTGACAAAGTCAGTCCTCAATCGGCCAAATCAGGCCACTTTCTCCCACAATACAGCTGACTTCATTTTTCAACTGAAATTAATGTTTTCATACACATCCCTGTGGATATGTGCCATCACTCTTGGGATTTCTAACTCTAGAAGAGGGAGCTAAAGGCACAGTGACATACTATGACTTTGTCACCTGAGTGAAACAGGGTACCGACCAACCTCTTAGTATTTCCTACCCACACATTTTTGCTTTGCTCTTTGGGAAGCGTCCTCAGGAAAATGCACTCTCAAAGTGTTCCTTTGTTTGTAACTCAGTTTTTACACTTTGGACACATGCAAGAGATAGGTAAGGAGTATGGTCCCTACCCCTCCTTTTTTGGAAGCAGCACGGGGCTTTGTGCGAGACAGAGAAGGAGAAAGGCAGACTGCAGGCTCTTCCTCAGGCAGACCAACTTCAGGAAGAAGTAAATGCGGAATTTGAGAAGCAGGACATCATGTCCTTAAATCTGTCCGTGCCTGTGTACCCTCTGGAAAACCTTCCTGTGCCCTCAGGGGTACGTGTGCGCCAGCATGATCAGGACTGACTGAGTCGAATCTCGTCATTTTCACATGGGTAGACTGACATAGGAGGAGCCCCAAATGGCATGGCTTCAAAGTCTCTTCGTTCCTGGTTCGTTGCTGTTGCTACAGCACCCTAGTGCCCATGCCTCCCATGTCTGTCCCGCTGCCTAGGGCCACTGGGCAAGTCCCCCACACGCATTTGCTCATTCCCCATAGGACCCATGTTTTGTACTCTCTTGCCCAAACAGATCCTCCTCAAATCAAAATGAATCCACTGTTTTAAAGTTGCCAGATTTAGGGGCGCCTGGGTGGCTCGGTTGGTTAAACGTCCGACTTGGGCCCAGGTCATGATCTCACGGTCCGTGAGTTCGAGCCCCGCGTCGGGCTCTGTGCTGACTGCTCAGAGCCTGGAGCCTGTTTCAGATTCTGTGTCTCCCTCTCTCTCTGATCCTCCCCCATTCATGCTCTGTCTCTCTCTGTCTCAAAAATAAATAAACTAAAAAAAAATTAAAAAAAAATAAAGTTGCCAGATTTAGCAAATAACAATATAAGCTGACCAACTAAATTTGAATGATAAACACCAAATAATTTTTAGTATAACGATGGTCCTTGTATTTCATGGGATATACTTCTATGAAAAATTCTAACCGGACGTGCTTTATTTTATTTGGCACCCTTTGTCTGCATCCCCCCCCCCCCCCCCCCCCCCCCCCCCCCATCCCCGGGATGCTCTGATTCCTACTAACTGACTACAGGCTAATCTAACCAATGAATTCCGAAGACTGGGTTAATAGGTGTAAAACTTGACACCAAAAGGGTGATTTGATTATAAGAATTTAAGGCACCCTAGGGCCTTGGCTAATCTTTTGGGGGAACAAAAGTAATGATATACAAAGTCTTATACAGGAAACTCAAAAGCTAAATAATATTTTTAAATATTTTAAAAATATTTTTCTGCATTCAGTCAATTATTTGTTTAGTGACTAAAATATATTAAGTACTAATATGCTAGTCACCATGCTTTCCACAATAGTTCAGTTAATTCTCATGTCTATGAAGTAGATGTGTTATATTTCTTTTAAGGAAAACTGAAGCTTGGGGCTTATGGCTAGATCAGTCAGTAGAGCATGCAATTCTTGATTTCGGGCTTGTGAATTGAAGCCCCACATAGGATGTGGAGATTACATAAAAATAAAATCTTAAGGGCGCCTGGGTGGCTCAGTCGGTTAAACGGCTCTTGGTTTCCGATGAGGTCATGATTTCACAAATCATTGAGTTAGATTTGGGCTCCACACTGGGAGTGTGGAGCCTACTTGGAATTCTTTCTCTCCCTCTCTGCCCCTCCCCCATTCTCTCTTTCTCTAAATAAACTTACAAAAAAATTAATAAAATCTTAAAAAAAAAAAAAAAGAAAGGAAAACTGAGGCTCAGTGAGGTTCAGTGGCTGAGCCAAGGCCACATAGCTGGCAAGTGGGGGATCCACAATGTGAACTCGGGTCCAACCTCCAGCACTGCTTTTGACCACTCCATACCACTCAGGAGTAATCTCACACAATCTCATCTAACTCTCACAGTGACAACAAAGCTGCCAGGTAGGTGTATCATTTCCATTTCCTCGATGAGGAAACTGAGGATCCGCATACAGCTACACTTGTAAGTTACCAAGCCAGGACCAAAAACCAGTTGTCACTGAGTTTGGGGCCATAATTGCCATTCCGAACAGTCCAGGCATTGCTGTAACATTCAGAGAGGATACAGGATTAGAATTCCGGTGGTGGGGGTGGGAAACGATAAATTGCTACAAGTCTTTCCTCTTAGGCAGCCACGTAATATGGTTCAGGAGATCTGGAAAAGACTCCTGGCAATGTCTGAAGTTCCACCAATAATATAGGTGTATTCTGGGCATAATGACGTTCTCTGTCTCTCTCTTTCTCTCTTCCTGTCTGCCTCCCTCCTCTCTTGC